>NW_025400985.1:13495085-13497470 GCF_015345945.1 Tribolium madens | reverse complement strand
GTATTTTTTTGGGTAACCTGGCGAAGCAAAATACCCTTCAATCGATGTTAGAGTTCCTCCACAAACTAAAATAAATCGATTAACTAGTTAACGTTTAATAATCACAGGGCGACAAAAAAAGTCATGTCGTGACAACTTGACAAATTTTATATCATTTTGTTCGTCTCAGTGAGACAAATCAAATGCACTAAAAAAAAATTCAAAAAGTTCACACACTTTGAACTAATTAATTTTTTTTCTAATTTAAATGAATTTAAAACTTAACTTTAAAAAATCATTACTCAATAACTATTAGGCCGATTTCCTTTAGAATGATATGCAATTTGAAATTGAATATTGGCAAACTTTTCTTCGAACAGTGTTCGAAGAAGTTCGAAGTAAATCGAAGTAATCTAAGAAAAACCCTACGAGTAATTTTTTTTCTTTGTTACCATCGTGTAGAGCATCTTTTTATTAGTTGTAATACAAATTTCGTAAGAATATACCGAGTAGTTTTCAAGATATGATTTTTTGAAGTTAAGGTTTGCTAATCAAGCATTGCTCCATATAGGAGATTTTTTAAAGTTAAGTTTTAAATTCATTTAAATTAGAAAAAAAATTAATTAGTTTAAAGTGTGTGAACTTTTTGAAATTTTTTTTAGTGCATTTGATTTGTCTCACTGAGACGAACAAAATGATATAAAATTTGTCAAGTTGTCACGACATGACTTTTTTTGTCGCCCTGTGATTATTAAACGTTAACTAGTTAATCGATTTATTGCTCCATATAGGAGAAATGCATGTTAATCTTACTTAAAATTGCATTTTTATAAAAGTATTTGTTTTAAGACTCTTCTTTTGCTTAAAAATAGTCAATTGCACCTTCTTTGTTCTAATTAGAATAAACAAAAACTGTTTGTTTATTTAAAACAAACAAAGAGTGTCTGCGTACTAATTAAAGCAAATAACGAGTTTTTTTGTTCTAAAAATGTTCATTGATCATTGAGCAAAAAGGATCTAGAAGTTTAAAGCAGTAGCTTTAAATATAAAAACAAATCTTTTTCAATTTAAATCACATTCCATTCAGATTCCAACCTGTTCACTTTGTTCTAGCTTTCTGAACTTTTTTTTGAAAATGTTCTCAGCAAATGCTTTTTCATCACTTTCTACTGATGTTGAATGCAATAAGTCAGTTACTTCGTGTGCAACTGTTATCACAATAACTACTACCTACAAGCTAACTGAAGCTAATCGTAGAATGCACAAAATAAATCAGGTGACTTATTGCATTAAACATCACTCGAAAGTGATGAGAAAGCATTTGCTCAGAACATTTTCAAAAAAAGTTCAGAAAGCTAGAACAAAATGAACAAGTCGAAATCTGAATGGAAAGTGATTTGATTTGAAATAGATTTGCCCTTATATTTAAGACTCGTACCTTAAACTTCTACATCCTCTTTGCTCAATGATCAGTCGTCATTTTTACAACAAAAAAACTCGTTATTTGCTTTAATTAGTACGATTAGTACGCAGGTACTCTTTATTTGTTTTAAGTAAACAAACAGTTTTTGTTTATTCTAATTAGAACAAAAAAGGTGCAATTGACCATTTTTAAGCAAAAGGAGAGTCTTAAAACAAATACTTTTATAAAAATGCAATTTTAAGTAAGATGAACATGCATTTCTCCTATATGGAGCAATGCTTGATTAGCAAACCTTAACTTAAAAGAAATACTTTTATAAAAATGCAATTTTAAGTAAGATGAACATGCATTTCTCACAATGCCTGAAAAGCAAACTTTAACTTCAAAAAATCATATCTTGAAAACTACTCGGCATAATATTTTAAAAATTTGGATTCCAGCTAATAAAAAGTTGCTCTACACGATGGTAACAAAGAAAAAAATTACTCGTAGGGTTTTTCTTAGATTACTTCGATTTACTTCGAACTTCTTCGAACACTGTTCGAAGAAAAGTTTGCCGTTATTCAATTTCAAATTGCAAAAAATCGGCATAATAGTTATTGAGTAATGATTTTTTGAAGTTAAAGTATTTTAAATTCATTTAAATTAGAAAAAAATTATTTTGTTCAAAGTGTGTGGACTTTAAAATTTTTTTTAGTGCATTTGATTTGTCTCACTGAGACGAACAAAATGATAGGTATAAAATTTGTCAAGTTGTCACGACATTACTTTTTTTGTCGCCCTGTGTAAGTGAAATGGTACGAACCCGAATCAAACACCGAGTAAGTTGCAAAAAGAACAGAATTGCATTCTACTTCTATATGTATTGCAGGACCATCACTTGTTAAAGTTGGAGGAACTTTCCCACAGTATTGACCCAAAAGAGGAGAATCGGAAGATTCTCCATTGTAAATCTTCAAAGGTTTGATGTTATCGTTATCATC
>NW_025400985.1:13489514-13491905 GCF_015345945.1 Tribolium madens | reverse complement strand
AGACCTAAATTTGACAGTTAATGTACTACCAGACGATCGAAGAAAAGATGGATGATGCAAGCAGAATTTTCCCAAAGATTTTGAATTTAAAGTTGSTCCATCCAAAATCTACAAGTATAAATTAGTTTAACCCTTAAATGCCTATGCGGAGTCTTTCGAGGACCCCGTCTCAACAAACTTTTGCATATCTTTTTTATTTGGATTTGTTAACAAGGCAGTGTTCTGGTATTTGTTACTTAATGTCTTTTGCAGGACAATATTATTTGACCCGGCAAAAGAAGTAGAAACCATTTGGCAGACGGTTATGCAAGACATAAAATTCCCTGACAAATGATTTCCACAACCTTTAAAAAAACTCCCTAAATTTCCCAATCTGGCGTCACTACAGATCTTCCGCCTCGCAACTTAATGAACTACTATTAATTAAATTATTATTTATGTTATTATGAATTTCGTTAATATTGAGACATTTCCTAACAATATTACAAGTTTTTAAAAGGACTGCTTTTTGAATATCAATAATTAAATTTGAATTTAATTTTAAAAGTTCAAGATTAACTTTTAAATTGTTTGGTGCTACTCCAATTGCGGAAATGATTATCGGTACTATTTTGACCATTTTCATGTTCCARATGTTTTTAATTTCATTAATTAGGATCATGTATTTAGAAATTTTTGTTTGATAAGTCTTCTGGATATTGTGAGTATTTAGAACTGCAATATCAATTAAAAATGCATGTTTTTCAGTTTTAGAAATAAGAATAATATCTGGCCTATTAGCTGTTATATTCAAACTAGTTAAAACTGTTCTGTCCCAATAGAGTTTGTAATTATTATTTTCTAGAAACGAATCTGGTTCATATTTATAATAAGGTGATTTATTTTGAATTAGGCCAGAATTAAAAGSTAACTGAGAATGAATTATCTTGGCRACATTGTCATGCCTAACTTTAMAATCTGYTGCAGTCAACACTTGACAGGAAGAGATGAGATGTTGAATTGTTTCTGATTGTGTTCCACACAGTCTACAAAGATCATCATTWTTACTTTTGATTATGTATTTTGTATAATTTTTCGTATTGATCACTTCGTCTTGGATTGCAAAAATGAAACCTTCAGTTTCTGCAAAAATGTTTGTTTTTGTTAACCACAAGTGAGAAGCTTTTGTATCAATGTACATAGCTGTTGTCTAATTCTTTGAAAAATCTACCATGTAAAGATTTTTCTTTTAAATTTTCTGTAGTTACACTTTCGGTTATAATTGTTTCATTTATGTTTGAATCACTTAAATTTAATGGTGTAAAATTCTCATCACTCAAACAAATAGCCCTGATCAAAATATTATTATTACTCTGATCTAAGAAATATTTCCTAAGTGAGGAAATTTGTCTACAATATAAATTAAGTAAATTCAAAAAACCACGCCCTCCACGTTCTCTTGATAAAGAAGCTTCTGTATTGTTTAAGTCTAGTGAAAACCTTAGGGTTGTTTGTAAGTTTATATATTTCTTATTCATATGTATGCATTGATTCATATATGTATGGATTTTCGGCAGTCTTAACAAAAGGTCACTATAACTTAAAAATTATTAAATTTTGGTATAGGGAATGTTAATACAGATCGATGCAGAACTAAATTCTCTTCCATTTAGTAAAATAAAAATTGGGATATTTCATTTGGAAAAATTGAGTTATGGGTATTTGAATTATTACAAAAGTAATCTTAAAATTTTAGGGTTTGTTAAGTTTTTTTTTTCAAAATTTCAAAAAATTTCAACCTTTCCCTTTCAAATGCCAAAAAACGAATTGAAAATTTTAAAAAATAGCCGAGTTACCGATTTTTAAAATGGAAGGTGCAGATCCAAAAATTTTTGTATAACTCCAAATATTTCAAAAAGGGCTAAATTTAAGTATAGGGAAAGCTAATGAAAACTCCCTTAAAATGACCCGATTAATCCAAAAACGCAGTAAAAAATATAGCTTTCCATTTAAAATAAGAAAGTTGAGACCGATTTCCGGTATAACCGGAAGTGCCGCCATCTTGAAAATAGTTTCATTTATGAGAACTTAATGGATTATGGCTATGTACCGATTTTTAAATAAATACGATTTTTTGAATTCCCTATACTTCTAATGTGGGGTTTAGGCGGAACACTCTGTATACTTAAAAAAATAAAAATTTAAATGGGGTTCCTAGAAGACCCCGCATGGGCATTTATGTTTGTTTCAAAGACATGGGCATCAGGGTTAGAAAAAACATAAAACACAGAAACGATACCTCAACATAGTCTAGTGTACATTCGGTATATTCTTCAAGATCCAGATCTGAGAAAACCAACTGGATGAGTGAGCCTGCACTTATCGAAATTTTCCAGATACATTCTGTGTTCA
>NW_025400985.1:13437881-13488819 GCF_015345945.1 Tribolium madens | reverse complement strand
CATACTTTCCAACTTTTCACATGTAATGTTACTTTATGATTGTGAATAAACATTATTTATTATAATTTTTACCTGTTGATTCAAGAAGAGTGTTGTAAGAAGCCACAAAACCACCCAAATTGTAAGTTTGGTCCGAGTGAAAAATGATGGTGACTAAATTCGAAGTGCTTAACATTGCCGGCGGAACGAGTGTACCGCAGAATTTTCCAATTGAAGACCCCTGACCAATCTCAGTATTATTATCAAAAACTTCCACAGCATCGTATGAACATTCAACACTTTTCTCGAGTTGAAAATTCAACCAAGTTATTTGAATGACATTACCAGGTGGAGCTGAAATTATCCACTTACACACTGTGCCGGGAGGGTAGACTTGGGGATATTTTGGTGTTGAAAAAATACCAGTTTTGTCTTTCATTATGCCTCCACAACCTGTAGAAAAAATGTCTTATAAAAGTTATTTTCTTTAATTTTCTTGACCCTCTCATTTATTGAACGAAATGAAACTAAAGTTGGCTTACAGATCCTCTATAGAGGATCTATAATAATAAAGGATCTGTAAGCCAAGTTATTGTAATTTTTTGTTTTAGACAAGGTAGACAAAAAGTTTGGATACAGTTAAAAGTTTCAAAAACAACTTATTAAAATGACGGCTGGTATTCACGAGTAGTTCAAAAAACAAGTCGTACTAGTCGAGTTTTTTAATCACATGAGTAAATAATAGCCATTATATGCGAGTAGAATACTACGACTATGAAACAAACTGCTCAACAATTGAAATGGATATTAGAAAATAATCTTAATGTTTTAATTCAATAATGTATTTTAAGTAAAAAAAGCAATAAATAAATTTCTACTTCTACCTAATATCGTGTGGGACCTCCCCTGGCTTTTATTAGGTCTCTTACTCTATTTAGATGACTCTTTATTAAATTATTGATAGTCTTGAGACTTTGAAGTATTGTATCCACAACTTTGCATCTTACCGCTATAGAACAAAAGGGCATAAAAAATAATATGAAACACAACGCAAAATGAACCGACGCTTGTCAGTATGTATTCCTATTTTTCAACATACATTTTAATTGCAAATTTTCGAAAAATTGTTAATATCCACTTCAATTGTTGAGTACTTTATTTTAGATTTTTGGTGTTGCTAAAATTGACATTTAAAAGTTGACGTACTAATTTACCTAATAAAAATGTCAAATTGATTTCAAACAGTAAACCATACAAAGAAGAGTTGTGGAATATGACTTTATATTCCACTCTGGAATATGAATAGTCGTAGAATGAATTTATATTCCACAGAGTAATGAACTAAATTATGTGTCTCTATATAAGCTCATAATAACATCATTACTTAACAGTCGTAGATAATAGTTTATTATTTAACAAGACCATAACTCAAGAGGATGAAGTTTATACACGAGTCAATGGCGAGTGTATAAATCATCCTAATGAATTATAACCATTATGTGCGAATCAAATACAACGTTTTATTTACGATCTTTTTTAAATAAAACTTTCTACGTACAGCATTTATATTTATTGTAATGATTTATGATAAGTCACGGGTGTAATTTATTATGAGTAGCATATAATGCCTACCTACAGTTACGTTTAACAAACATATAATTTAATGATGGTAGATAATTATGTAATATTTAAAAATAAGTGTTAGAAACACTCTTTGTCATACGACACGAGCCACGCAGTAGCGAGTGTTACAAATGCAGTCTCACAATGAGAGGTTGTAAGAAGCGAATTTCAGACCATATAGTGTATCTACACTTTTATCAAACCTTTTAAATGTTGGTAAATACGTCATATTATCATTTGAGTTGAGAAGTGATTTTATGTGGACATTCAAATTGCCTAATTAAATACTAACTGCTAAAGCTTTATTCACAATAAAATAATTAGTACTTATAATTATAACTTGCATCTTGCAATTAGTACCAAAAGTAAAACCTGTGTGTTTGCATGGAAACATTCACGATGTCTTTACTTTGTGCATATAATTAATACTTTACTGATAAGTTTACAAACTCCAAACTTTGAGATCAAATTAATACGTTCACTTAGCGCATTTTAAGCACACAGTTTTTAATGTTTACAAATGGTCTAAGGTCACTGATCTAACCAAAGAAATCCACCAATCCTGCAAAATTCTTTTTTTTTTGTCGAAATGGACGCAGTACTAAATGAAATACTTCGATTTATCATTTTTGTTAGGTGTTTGGTCTTGTAATCCTTTAATATAGCTTTCTACTAATAGAGGACGCTACATAAAATTTGCATACTTTAGATGGAACAACTTTTTATTGTGAATGATCCTCACGGACCAATTTCAACGTTAATTTTGCATTTCAATTACAAGTAGTAATTATTTCATTGTGAATGAAGCTTTAATCTTTACCTTCATTCTGTTATTACTTTTTAACATGAAAATAAACAATGATCGCACTGATTACATGGAACAAATTATGTACGATTTTTTTCATTAAGTGACAAAAACGCGTAACCTACTACGTCTCTGAATTAACTTTGTTATTACAAATAGTTTTATTGATTAAAGAAAAATAATTTTTATTTAAAAAACATTAAAAAATAGAGGATGCGCCAGAACTCGCGCTCCAGAGAAAAATTTCAAGTAACATAAGATACCAGGAACATGAAAATAGTATATTAATGAACAAGTTTTATAAGGGTTGATTTGGCGCACGAATCCCAAGTTAGAAAACGAGCCGTATGCGAGTTTTCTATGGGATGAGTGCGCCAATGCCATTATAAAACGGGTATTTTATGCTATTTTTTCTAATTTGTGCCCCCTTTTTTCTTATTTTGATTAAAAAAAAAATATACTTTTGTCGTCTAGAGAATTTTGTGTTAGTTGGTATCGATTGGTAACACTCGGCGCCCACCTGATTTTTTGAATCATATCTGCCGTCTGTCATTAAAAATAAAATTTACAAATTATTAGTTATTAGTGTTCCAACATAATAATAACAAATAAAATATGAGCCAACAGAATTTAGTTTGCACTCCGCCCAAAATTCGCGAAAGTGCCGAAGCAACAACGCAAAATTTGTTACCTGACAAGTCAGAAGCGGCATACAAAAACTAAATAACCCTAAATTCATTAAAGTACAATGCGCTTTTATAGATAGCCATAAACGACTCCTACTGAGAGACGTTAATAAACGCATTATAAACGCAAATTAGAAAAAAATGTTTAAAAAATTTATCTGTCAAAAAAATTTGACATTTATATTTTCACATTTGACATTTTTTATGTCTATTTAATGATACTGATGATCTTGTATATGTTTTTTTTACGATTATTTAATAAAAGTACAAAAATTTTGCCAATAAAAGCCACAAATAACATTTTAAACAGAGTTACAATTTAGGATACAGCTTCCTTGTTTTCTCTTCATATAACCTGTAGCAAAAAAAAACTTGGAAAATTATTTTTCCAACAGAAATAAATAGAGTCAAAGTGCAAAATTTAAACTCTCATAACTTCGAAATTTTCATAGATAAAATTTTTTTAACATTTTTTCCATGTTTCTGGTATCTTACCTTATATGGCATTTTTCTCTGGGGCGCGAGTTCTAGCGGATAAAATGTTAATTTTGTCAAAAAATGACTTAATAATTAATAGTGAAAAACTGTTCTAGTTCTATAAAATGTTATTTAGATACCGAGATATTTTGTCATAAAAACACGAATAAACTTTTAAATAAATTTTTAAATAATTTGGACTGATGTCACCAAATGCGGACACTACATTTGATGACGTCAATCCTGTCAAAAAATAAAAAACTTTATCTTGCATTTTGACCTACCATGTATTTACTTACCTAAATTAGTGGTTGTATAATTTGCTCTAAATCCCTTTCCGTTATTACTGGAATCCGATTCGAATTTTATCCATAGGTAATTGTAAGTTGACACTATCAAAGGTACATTGTTGACACAGTAAGTTCCTATTAATGTTGAGTTTTTGTCGTGGCCGTCTCTTATCTGAAAAATATTTTTAAAAAATTCTCAAAAATAGCGATACCTACTTCCAAAAAGTCGTAGATGCAATCGGGATAAGTGTTACTCTCTAAATCCAGATCAACGATATTTAGTTTAATGATATTTCCAAGAGGTTGTACTATTTCGTAGATGCATTCCAAAGAATGATCGTATTTGTTTGGATAACCTGGAGATTCTATTACACCAGAAGGTGCAGTGTAAGTTCCTCCACAAACTAGAATTAATTAAATTAAGCGATTTTCATAGACCGTTTGTTTATTTCAAACCAGTCTCATATCGAAGAGCAAAGCCTTCTCCACTAGTACTCCAATCGGTTTTAAACACAATTAAAACTTGACTTTTTTCGGTGATATATGGTGAGGGTACGTTTTGCCCACAATACTTGCCAATTAAGGGAGCATCTACTGTAGTACCCGCGTAAATCTAGAAAATTTTGTTCTTAATCTCACTGTTTATCTTGTTTACAAGAAAATGTTCTTTTCTTGATTTTCAGAAGYCAACATAAAATATTAGGTCATTTTTTATCTCTGATAGTTAAATCTATATTGCATAATATTACAGGGTGTCCCACGAGTAATAATGAGCCTGAAATTTTTTTTGAAGCAAGCATTTCAAAGATAACGTGGATATTAAAATATTTAGTTTTAATAAATTAAACATAGTGACCAAACAGCACTTCAACTTTACTTTATAAAATGTCAAACCTTGGAGAATTTGGTGAGAATTACTAAAATGTTGTCGAAAAGACCAACAAGATTCTCATTTATGAAAAATGTTTGAAAAACACTTCGCGGACTGCACGCTTCTATCCAGCGTGATATCCAAATAAACGGACTTCCTAAAACTGGAGTAAAATCATTTTGAATGGTAGAAATCTATCAAAAATAAAATTACGATTAGTTTAACTAATTAAAATGAAATATTTTAATATCCACGTTATCTATATGAAATGTAATGTTGGTTGCTTCATAAAAATTTTCGGGCTCATTATTATTCGTGGGCACGGTGAAAGATATTTAGGTGATGCAGGGAGCGCATGCACTGCGTTGGCTTAAGTGTGACCAAACTGGTCACGCGATTTTTAGACAAGGAGGACATATGCGAGCCATTCGTTTCCGAAAGTCCGCCTAATAAAGTGCACCTGAGGTGGTTACTTCAGCAATTTTATATTGTTCTAATACATGTTTATACATTTTGAAATGGGATAAAAATGTTGTGTGCCCAAGTTTAAAAGTGGCTATGCTAAAAATAATGAAAAATTATCTTTATTTCCGATACCTACCACAATTCCAAAAAGACTGTATTTTCACTGTAAAGAATCATGTGTGTAAAAAACATTTTAAAGCAAAACATATAATCCATGATATAAACACTGGCTGTTACACGGTAAATCTAAAGAAAATTAATTAAAATTATAAACACCATAAAACATATTTTTTCTAGATTGAAACAACTTTTGTCAAATTTTATCTCAAAAAGCCAAAATTAGAAGAAGAAGCAGTACAAACTATTTTTCCAGATTGTCCAGGATATTGTTAAATTTGAACCACAAGTTAAACGAAGGAAAAAAGCAAAAAGAATTGAAAAAGCAACTCTAAATTTATATTTTTTTGGTTCTGTTTTTAATAATTATCAATAAATAATAATAATTTGCTCATTTATTTTAGTAGAAGAATCAAATATAGCTGAACTGAATAACTAACAAAATTTATTTGAAAAAATTTGAAACAAGAATAAAGGTTTATTCTATTTATTTATTTACCTTCTAGACTGTGGTCTTTGCATTCAATTGCGAATGGTGATAATTAATGTGATTTTAATAATTGTAAAATAAAGTTCAGTCCAAAGTAACGTTATTTAAAAAAGTAGTATTCGACGCAGGTTGGTGTGAAATAAACTTTATATATTTGATCTCTCTGGTTTAATTTTTCTCTGGATAAAAAAATAACTACAGTCCAAAAACTGAATTAATTAACAACACATTTTTGATAAATTGATGGTGTGTCCTAATAATTTTAAATTTAGAATTAAATTTTACTTAGATCCAGTTTCATGATCGAATTAAAGAAACTTTAAAGTTAATGTTGGTTTAGAATGTAAAATTTTGCTCAAGGAGTCCGTAGTAATTAGCACATTCTAAACAACATTTAATTTAATGCTCATTTAAATTTGATTATGCAACTGGCCCTTAGAATATTATGCTCCTACAAAATATGTAGGTGTTTATGTTCTTGAAAAATCTTTGTCTTCGATATTTCGATTCATAAAATTACCTTATTTAAAAAGACTTATTTTTAATTAAGTACTAYTTTATTTAATTTTTTAATATACCTACTAATTTACTAATTATTTAATATAATAACTGTTTTCAAGTAAAATTCAATATGTATTTGTTTTACGTTTCGCAACAGAAAGACATGTAATAAAAAAAGTTCAAGCAAAGCTTTCTCATAGAATTTAAATTCAGATGTATAGGTAGTATGACGTGTATTTTTTACATAAAACTTAAAAAAAAGTATAACTATGTATTATCATTTATACAACTGCAACTTTTCGGTCCATTCCTTCATTTATTGATAGTAATGATGGCCCGATTACGCTATCTCTCTCTAAATTGAGCGTGACCGGTTTGGCCACACATTTGCAGGGCTCGCTGCATCACCTAAATATCTTACACCGTGCTCGTGAGACACCCTGTATAATGTGCGTTCTAAAGATGCAGTTGCAGTTTTAAACATAGTTTTGCTAATAACTATTCAGTCTAGTTAGCTTTAAAATATCCCTATTTCTAGAAACAAAAAATTTATTGCAATCATTTTTGTTTTTAATATTATCTCAGGTGCTTAATGTACTAGGTTTTTGAAATACTATATAGAAAAAAATACTTTTTGGATAAAGGGGATTAGAAATTAAATTTTCTTATGTCAAACTATGACAGAAGTTAAAATTCTCTTCTGAGGGAAATCTACCTAGCAATGAAAAAAAAACAGTTAAAACGCACAAGCATAATTTATCAAAACAGTACCATGTATTCTAACACTATCTGATTACTACGGACTTGGTGACAAAAATTTCACAAACTAAACCAACATTAAGTTTAAAGTCCCTTTAATTTGATTATGAAACTAGCCCTTAAAATTAAAGTAACGCAGTGCCATAAAATTTTTGACGAAAAGGGATCATTAACAAAAAAAAAAATCCGTGAGAGAATAAATGCGTCTATAAACATGGTACACCATCACACTACACAATAAAATTTTAGCCGAAACAGTTACGATGGGAACGAGAATCTATCGAAGACGATCCCCGAAGTGAAAGTGTTTTTTCGGGACATCAGGGGCATCATTCTCTTTGAATATTGCCAAAAAAGACAACAATAAATGCGGACATCTATGCAAACACGTTGAAAATTTTCATAAAGCAATTTACCAGAAAAGACTCATTTTTTCTAATTGAGAAGTGTTTTTGCTGCATGACAATTCAACCGTGCATAAGTCCGCCAAAATTAAGCCAATTTTGCAGCTTCGTTAAGACAGAACATCCTCCCTATAGTTCCGTCTAACTTTTATCTTTTTCGATTACTAAAGAAAAATTTTCGAGGACGCTGATAATGGCCTAAAAGTAGCCGACGACAAATTTTTTTAAAGTCAAGTCAAGAGGGAACATTTTTTATAAAGGTAAACATTTACTGTAGGAGAAATGGCGCAACTGTATTGATGTAGGGGGGGATTGAAAAATAAAATTATCAAAAAATTCTACGTCTTTTGTTTCATTGCTAGGTAGATAACTTTTCTAGTGCCCCTCGTACCAAATCACGGTGTGTATACTAGAATCAAGATCAAGATCAAGATCTTTAAAAGGCCGAACCAGTACATTAACAACTTCCAGACGCAGCTAACCAGTTTGATAAGGTGATTTTTTTACCGTTTAATACCGCGAAAACAAAATTGGTCGGCTGTACCAACCACTAGTGAATTTTTTGCTTTACCTGAAACGACCAAATCTGTACTTAAAACTTCATTATTCTTATTCAGTGAAAAGAAAAGTTTGTTTTTCTCTTGATTTTAGACTTAATTAAGACAATAATTTTTCTCTGCTTTTTAAGTTCTATCACATTTTATTATTTTGACAATGATGTCAGTTTGACAAATGAGTTTACGCAAGTTAAATAACAAAATTATTTATGAAAAACATAATTTTAATAAATAGCAACTCAAAGAAACATCTTTAAGATAAAAACCAAAGTCATTTTTAACAAGAACTATCATTATTTAATTAATAAATTAATTGTCAAAGAGGCATATAGTTGTCAAATAATTAAAACCACCAATGTGATAAGACTTAAAAAGCAGAGAAAAATTATTCTAAGTCGAAAATCAAGAAAAAAAAACTTTTCTTTTCACTGAAGTTTTGGCGTAAAATCAAAGATAATAGTTATTTATTCTACGAGTTTGAGTGTAAATTGGACGCTTTATGTTACCGAGTGGATTTTTATCATCCACGAGGTGGAATAAAGCGTCCGATTTACTCAAACTCAAACGAGTTGAATACAACATTTTATTCTTCGAATTAGACTCAACAAGGCTCCTAAACTTGCTTTAAACCTGTTAAAAATAATCTGACGTTTCATATTGAGAAATGCCAAAATTGAGAAAAACCGTAAATTTTGACAGTGTCGAAGAATAAATTTTTTTCCTCTTGTAAGCTCAATTCGGGGACATACTGTATATTAGACTTTAACTCAAAAAAGAAAAGTTGTATTTGACCCAGAAACAAATTTTCATTTAAATTTGTAATAAAAGTAAAGATTTTTTTAGTACAATCGTAACATTTTACTAGTTTTCAAGAATTTTAAAACGTCCAATATCATTACTTATGAAAACAGCCGTCAAAAACGGCCATCAGAATTAAAATCAAGAAATGAGCGAAAATAAGAAACATATGTATAATCTTACTGCAACATAATCGAATTGGCACTCTTCAGAATCTTCGACATCAAACGAAAGAAAAGTTAATTTTATTCGTGTACTTGTCGACAGTTGGATTTTATATTCACACTGAATATCGTTCGGGTAATTTCCGTTATACACGGGAGACCGAATTTCATCTTGATATCTCGTGTAAACTCCCCCACATCCCGGCATTCCTTCGACTACAGAATATGTAATTTGAAATCCTGGGTAATTTTTATCCATGTCAGAGTGGAAATGGACCAAAACCTCGGCAGATGGAGAAAATAGTGGAGACGGATGAGTTGTATTACAAAATTTGGCGAAAACTGGATCTGATGGTTCAGTTCCAGTAATAAACTAAAAAAAAAATGTTGAATTTTTATTTGATGGTAAATTATTTAAATTAAATTTACTTCTAAATAATCATGATCACAGGCTGAGTTATTTCCAATCATCAGAGTGAAGAAATGGAACAGAAGGCGTTTTCCTGCTGGAGCTTGGAGTGGCCAATAACAGTCACTGTATACATAAATAAATATTTGTTAAATTTGAACAAAATATACAGGGTGTAACAAAACTCGTGAATAAATTTAATTAAAACTATTCTTTTCTTGAAAAAATCTTCAAACTGTTTTTTTTTAATGGAAACCTGTATTTTTTACAGATTTTAAATAAAGCATTTAGGCATCAAAGTTGTGGTATAATTTTTTAACACGTTACTTATAAAGTGATCGAGAAAATAACAATTGAATATTAAATTTAAGAATTTTATTCAAAGGGTAAATGTTTTTTCGTAAAAACGCTTGAAAGGGTAAAAAATGTAACCATAAGGTGTAGTTAGACGCCAATGAAGTTTAAGTTTTGTTGTCATATGTCGGAAATAGTGACGTCATCACAGTTTTTTTTAAATGACACCACATATATCGAGCGATCAAGATCAGGGGCGTCATTTGAAATTTTCTTGAGAGGGGGCGCAGTAAGTTAATTGATTAGCACACGAGTAAGCTTTAAAAATTAATAAATATAACTCTAGATAATAATAATAATGTTAACACATAGGTAGAGCTTATTCCATATCTGGTGGCGAACTAACAGTGACAGAAAAGACACTTAGAATGCGCCCACTTGGTTAAGATAAAAAAATACATGGGCGTACTTTTCTTTCTCTATAAATTTTGAAGACAAGGATTGTTAGAAATATCATTTTTCAAAAATTCTTTTCATGCGTTAATAATTTGTTCATCATTCTTCATCTTATGTACCTACTTATTATATTTAAAAAAAAAATAACTGGTTTTGAAATATTAGTTCATATGACGCCTATGAACAATATTTTTTTTAATTGTAAACATATGTTTAGTGTTAAAATTCAGTCATTTTTGATTTGGAACAAGGTCTATGTAACTAATTGCATATAATTTATTCATTCAAACAATATAAAAATAAAAACAAACGGTAATTTAAATAGGGTCAGTTAAAGGGTCACTTGATTACCTTGATGGGTAATTATAGTCAGGGGGGGGGGGCATTGTCCCCCGTAATGACGCCCCTGATCAAGATAATTTGTGATCGAGTCATCCTTGGACCCGAAAACGTATGTCTGTGAAACGTCAAATAAAATGTCAAGTTGAAAGATAAAATGGCATGATCAAACAGACGATAATTTTAATTACCTTCAAGAAAGTTTATAATTTTTTTAACATAAATTGTAACATTTTGGGTAACATTTTGTATGTACATTCTCTAATTTTTTGGTAATTATTCATTCACAAAGAAAACCAAAAAAATAAAAAGGAATTTTTTCCCAAAATGTTGAATTCTAATTTTTATACTGATCTACGCACATTCATTTCCTGTAATTGTTTAGCGAAATCAGAAAAAAATATATAGTTTTGTTGCACCCTAAAGAATTTAATTAAAAATTATAGTCTGTAGATGCCTCTGTGCGTCGGATTTTAAATATTTTCTTTCAGACATCATAAAAATATGCTAATTACCGATTATTTGGGTAGTTGCCAGGAGATCCGGGTGACTGGATAATTCCATGAGAAATCACTTCTTTCAATTGGTCTCCACAAACTAAAAAATCGTAATATGATTTTAAAAGCAGTGTGATTTATGTGTATAATAGCCAGTAAAACCTTGGCACTTGGCCGGAAAACTTTTTTAAGAAATAAATTACAAAAGAAAAAGCATTGCCTTATAGGCTACAATTTTTGTATTATGGCTTTCATATTTTTTCTTAAATAACCTTCACCCTATGCCAATGGTTTTCACTTCTATTATAATTATAAATCACTGTGTATGTGGAAGTAATACATGGTACAATCGATGTCCAGTTTAATTCAAAACCTTCCGCTGCAACAGAATGGTCCGATCTAAACCACAGATAGACAGTATTATGAGTCGTAACAATATTTCCGCCATTTGGTAACTGGTGCCCACAAAATCTACCCAAAGATCGTGCTAGTGTATTTTTCCCATCATGTATCTAAAAATTTCTTTTTCTATAATTCTTCTTTTAGTCAGTTTTATCACCTGTAGCCAGTCATAACGACAACCATGAGATCCTTCGACATCAAAACGTTTGAAAGTGATATTTAGGACTTTGGTAACATTTGTTTCTATGATCCAGGCGCAACTCATTGCACTTCCGTAAGTCTGTGAAGAACCCGAAGGAAAAACCAATGCACCAGTTTCTCCCACCAAGCGACCACCACAAGCTGTAAGAAATTTTTGGTAAAATTGTTGATGTTCTCCGATTTAATTTTTACCTTGTTTTTCAGTTTCACAACGCAATCCTGTATAAGCCGATGGACACAAACACTGGTAAGATATGCCCAAGAATGAGTTGCAAGTTGCTCCATTTTGGCACGGGTTGGAAGCACATAAATCGCGGAATTTTTCACAGTTTTTACCTAAAAAAATTTTGTAAGTTAGTTTGATAAGTTAATAACTATTAATATGGTGATATCAAAAATTTATTTGGTCAACGATTGTCAAGGTATAAAAATGGTTAATTTTTATCTTTTATCATTTCAGAGAACCGTACTTAATTTAATTTTTTTTAAGGCAACCTGAAGATTAAGTGGATTTTTAAACCATTGTTTGTTTCACTAAAGGTCCATTTTAAAAACAATGTTTTGTTTATGATTTGGAATGGAACGGAGGTTGCCAAGTTATTTGATTTTAATTTTTATCCACAATCACTCTATAATAGTTATTTATTGTAAGAGTGTGTTAGATAGCGTTTTATCCACGCAAGAATGTTTAACCGTTAATTTTCTTAAGTGGATAAAACGCGACTAACACACGACTGCAATATAATGTTTTATCCACAATCACAGGCCCAAATTATTCCAAAGATAATTAAAAATTAATCTGACATTTAAACGTCACGCCAAATGTACTTTCGGTTAAACGTAGTAAGCTGTTACGCGATGCGCTGGTTACTAACAGTGGAATAAAGTTACTATATTCCACTAGTGAATAAAGTGGTACTTTATACGCATCTAAAGTGTGGAATAAAGTTTCTTTATAGAGTGATTATGGATAAGATGCGTGGGGATTCTGCACTCGGCTAATGCCTCGTACATAAGAGTCCCCACTTGTGCGTTATTTGTCACTTTCCGTGCTCGTTATGTAATACACTATTTATAAATAGCTATTAAGACAACTAAAGTTTTGTAGACAGTTTAAAAATCGAGTTCGTAGTTTAAATTCGTGCGACCGGAGGGAGCGAGAATTTAATTGGCTGAGATTTTTAAATTATAAAACTCGTGTTGTTTTCAAAATTTTTTGCATCACTAATATTGAATCAGAAATTTTACTAAATTTAGAAATTATTATAAAGAGGTAGTCAAAATACCGTCACCCAATTATACAAAAGTCACAAAACACTGAATAAAGTAGTTGTCAAACTAATCAGAATCACTGTTTCATTAATAGTCATAAACTGTAGTATTTCAGAAACAATTATCATTTGTTCTATCAAGAACAAATGAATATGATTCTAGTTTATCTATCTTAATCACTACTAACTAAAAGCGTTGTAATTTTTTAAAGGGTGAACAAACTAGAGAAGATTATCCAGTTTTTCAAAATTTATAATCAAGTTCGTATCGGAATATGTATTATTGATTGCATCTTACAGGCGCAGGCCTCGTAAAATTATGTGAAACAGCCTGTATATGACTGAATACCTGTATATCTTCTGGGACAGTGGCACGTGTAATCGGTCCCATTAGTAACTCTGCAAAATCCACGTCTACAAGGATTTGACGTACAAGGACCTTGAGCTGCAGGCAACGAACGGACACAACCATTAYGTCCAATTCCATTACCGGTGTAGTCATTAGGGCAAATACATTCGACAAAAGTAGAACTAATCCCTAAATAAAAAAATATTAATTTCCCACACAAAATAAATCTGTTGTATTTACTTACTTGGGTTACTTCTGCAAGTTGCCAAAGAGTGACAACCCCCATTATTTACGCTACATACTCCTTGATATGAACASGTTACTCCATCTCCTACGTATCCAGGAGGACAACTTCCGCAAAATCTCGATCCCTAACAAAAGAGTGTTAAAAAGCAATGCGACTGGAAATTATTATAGTGTTTACAAGAGTGTTGATACACTGTACCATTGGATTGGTACTACATCCCCCGTTTAATGTTGTACTGCACTCGTCAATGTCTGTACAGTAGTAGCCATTGCCAGTGTATCCTAAAAGAATAAAAAGATAGTTAAAATCGGCACCTTATACAGGATGCCCCAAAATTCGCACCCTAGAGAAAAATGCCATGTAAGGTAATCAGAAATTTGATTGAACTAGTGGTATTTATTTGCATTTCATTAAGTGGTTTACGTTATTAATGTCAGAGTCACTGAGATAGTGCATATACAGGGTGTTCCGTTTTTATTGTTACAAATTTAAACAGGTAATAGGATATTCAATTCTAAGACAAAAGTTTCCTATAAACATGTATCGAAAAATGCTTGGTAAGGGAGCTACACCCCCTGAAAGGTCGGCTAATAGGTTTTTGCTAATATTTCAGAAACCATTTAAGATAAAATTTCCAAATTTGGTACAGATGATAACCTTTATACACCAAAACAAATTCAAACATTAAACGTCTAAATTTTTAATCAGGGGCGTCCGAAACTGGTGGGGTTTAGGGTAAAAAAATACCCTATTTATTTTGGCTTTAGTTTCTTTAGTTATGCATTGACCAAAATAGTGGTCACTTTGAACAACTCCTTTAGATTTAGGCAAATTCATTTAATTAATGTTATTATTGTTACTGTAATGTAATGTTAATTAGTTGAGGTTGATMAAAAAATATAGATTTCTTGCTTTTATTATTCTGTAAATTCTGATTTATTTGAATGTTGTATTGGTGTGTAACATAAATTTTAAATTAATTTTATTCAAAAACAATAAGTCGTATCGACACAAGAGAGACTTTTCTGCGATAAACTATCGAACTTAAGATTTTGTTGCTGAAAGTACCGAGAAACTAAAGCCAAAATAAATAGGGTATTTTTTTACCTTAAACTCCCCCAGTTTCGTACGCCCCTGATTGAAATTGCGACATTTGATGTTTGAATTCGTTTAGGTGTATAAAGGTTATCATTTGTATCAAATTTTGTAATTTTATCTTAAATGGTTTCTGAAATATTAGCAAAAACATATTAGCTCACTTTCAGGGGAGTAGCTCCCTTACCAAGCATTTTTCGATACATGTTTATAGGAAACTTTTGTTTTAGAATTCAAAATCCTATCACCTGTTCAAATTTGTAACAATAAAAACGGAACATCCTGTATTATAAAAGTATTTTACTCATACAGGGTGTCCTAGCTAGTTGAAAAAGTCCATTAGTGACCTAAATGGTAAAATTAGAAAAAAAAAATGTATAGGACATTGATAGATACTAATCTAGTGCATCATCTAAAATTATTTTCAACCATACAACATGTTCCAAAAATACATACATACGATACAAACTTGTGTTTTTTTTTTAAATGAAATACCGTATGTTTCTTTGCATTTTTGGATGTAGCCTTTTAAAACAATGTTATTACGCCAATCTTTCATTAGTCGATTTTTCTTAGTTTTAGAAATAAGACGTTTTTTTGACGAAAACATCACTTTTTAAAAATTTATTATACAAAAACTAAGACAGCTAGAACAATTTTTTTCTTATTTCTGCAAAGAAGAAAGTACAGAATTTAAAGATATAGCAATTACTACTACTAAATTAAGAAGTTTGTTAAAAGTTAAGTAACTTAAAAGAATTAAATGGAACACCTTATTTTTTATTTTTGCATCTAATAGATTGATAAATTGTCTATTTAAAAAAATAAACTCTTAATGTCTAGAATTGATAAATGAAAAGATATTTAACGTTCAATATTAATTTTAGCAACAACGCAATCAATATCTGAGCATTGTTGATACTATGGCAACTATAATAATTCCACCACGGATTACTTATCCGTTGATTTATCTAAAGATTGTAAAAGTCGTTATAAATACTGAAATTCGGATTATTTTATTGTAAAAATAAAGAATAATGAATTCAGTATAACACAAATGTGATTATTAAGTGATATTTCTTCCATCTCTTGTGCACTTTTTGGCTACCGAAACAATAATAATAATTTTTTAAAATGTTTAACGTTATATATCTTTTTAGTTATTAATTATAAACACCTAAAAGTAAATAATTTTAGAAAGGCAATTTAATAATCTTTTAAATGCAAAAAACATTAAATAGGGTGCAAATGCACACATTAAAAAAAATTTACAACCTTATAGCTTGTACGTTCTTCTTTGCGCTAGTAAAAAAATTTTACATGTCTTATTTTTTGTGTAATAGATTTTTAAAAGGTGCATGTTTTCGTCCAAAAAACCGTCTAATTTTTAAAACAAAGCAAAATCGACCAATAAAAGTTTAGCTTAAAAACATTATCATAAAAATCTACATCCAAAAACACTAAGAATCATACAGCGTTTCATTAAAAAAAACACAAATTTGTATTGTAACTTATTTTTGAAACACGTTGTATAGTTGAAAATAATTTTAGGCGATGGATTAGATTAGTATCTATCAATGCCCTGTCTAAATTTTTTTAAATTTTACTATTTAAAAGTCACTAATGGACTTTTTCAACTCYCTGGGACACATGTATAAATAGTTCTAATATTTTCGTAAAGAATAACCACAAAAGTTACTCTAAGGAGACTTTATATTCAAAAACAACTCGCTTTTCTTGAAGTTTTCAATAATAGTTTTTTTGTAATATTTTTTATTAATAAAATTAGAAATTACTTATTTAATAGTTGAACGTTTTTGAAAAACAAATTTATGGTAAGTTATGGAGTTCTGAAAAATTTATTAAATTTTTTAATAGCAACCCTAATACACTGACCGGCATAATTATCGCATCATAAAAATATTTAAAATGGCTAAATGGGTCTGAAAATATGTAGTACTAAAATTGACAATATAAAAACATAAAATGAGCTTCTTTCCAGGCTCGAGGAGGCAGTACTAATGGTTAATTAATTAAATTAATGGTTGCCTCCGAATGTAACATAAGCATTTCTAAGCTAAAAAACTGATCCGTTCGTTTTTTTTGTTTCTTTTGACAATCATTAATTGTAGTTTAATTGTTGAAGTTTAAGTCGTAATTTTAGTTTAACTTAACGTTAATTAGTTAATTAATTTTTGATGCCTTTATTTTTTTAAGCCTTATTTCAATAAAAAATCCCTTTTTCTATGTGATGCGATATTTTTGCCGGTGAGTGGATTAGTTCAGGAGCTAATGATTTTTTTTTAGTACTTACTAATAGTCTTTAAAAATGTTGGACAAAATAAATGCGTTCTAATTTTTAAGTCTGGCACGTGAAAAATTCAAATTCCAATTGCAATTTATTTCTACTGTAAGTTTTTGATCTACTTTAGTAAATCAAAGATTCATAACGGAAAAAATAAGTTCAATATATTTAATTTGTGCCCCCATGAATCCTCATAAAAATTTTGCCAGACTCTGGATTTCTTAATTAGTACCAAAAAAAATTCATTAGCACGTGTGATGTAAACTTTTTGTATAAAATATGTACAGTGGCGATTTCCGAAACAATAATGCCAGCAATACGTGTTTTTAAATAAATTCAATAAATTATTTTGATTTGTAGTCATTTTTTTCTCTTCCTATTAGGATCAAAATTACAAAAACCGAAAAAGAGGTTAGTTGCCTAAGGCCCGTTTTACATTTTTATGTCAGTCAAATTACAAATCGTCCAAAATTCCGTGTCCGTCAGTGAAGAACTGTAGGTTTTGTGGAACGAGTTCAAGTTTATGAAACGAGCAGCGAAGTACGAGTATCCACAAATGACTTATGAAACAAGTTTTTTATACTATTTTTTCTATTTTGCGCTTTTACGTACTCTTTTAACATAAAAGTCAATTTTTCAAGATTTAGGAACTTTTGCCCTAATAAGGTGGTGGTTGGTAGTATATGTCACAAAGTTTGAAAATTCAATTTTCGAAGTGTAGAGTCTCAAATATTTTAAATATTTTCCAAAATGTTGTTGAATTAACAATGAATACTGCAAAAATTGTATACACACCACCTGAAAAAAGATGAATCGCTCAAAACGGCGCGTAAAACCCCCATTACCAACCTCTACAAAGTAAATTGTACTAGTCTATTCCAGCACCCGAATCGGTGTTGAAATGGCTCAATAAAGCATCGGTTTTGATATCGAAATAAACTTTCTTTCAAACGCAAAAAAGGAAAACTATGATTGCAACTTTTTTTCCATAATTGTATGCTATTTAAAAAAATGCATTAACACTATTATAATTATTATTTACCAGCTGGACAGCTACCACAGTGGAAAGATCCCGGTAGATTAATGCACTGTACAAGCGGATTAACAGAACAAGGAGGTTTATTTGATGTACATTCATTAACATCAGTATTACAAGCTGGAGTTTTACCATCTGTTGTCCATCCCTGCAAAATATAAGATTATAAATTCGAAAAGTCACAAGCATATAAGAGAATTACTTCATCACAAATACATTTATATCCAACATCATTATATTGTGTGACACAAGTGCCGTGACCACAAAGCTCTGAATTGGAACCTTCTCTACAATCTACGCTTCGCCGTCTGCAGTGAAGTCCAAACCATCCACGGGAACACAAACACCTTTAAAAAATTTATTAAAGAAAAAAGGACTTTTGAAAATGTTCGATTAGCTGCTTACTCGTATGAACCTGGCCGGTTAACGCAAGTTGCGCCGTTTTGACACCCTAAATCCGTTCCTGCAAATCTGGCACATTCGTTTACATCTTTGTCGCAAAAAGGCCCCTGGAAATTTTAATTAATTTTTAAACTTTGTGGGTTTTTAAACAAACCTCCCACTCAGGTGGACATTGACATAGAAAAGCATTAAATAAATCTTGACAAGTACCTCCGTTTTTACAAGGATTACTCTGACAATCATCAACTTCTAAAAGTTCAGCCAACATTTTCACAGATTTTTGGAGAGCAGTAACTCTTCTGTTCAACCTTCGAACACTTCTTACCACAGACTGAAATCATTTAAATGTATTTTTTATTTCGATTAGATTAGTAAATACCGCGCTGTTTACTGGCAATTGTATTGTGGCATTTGTTCTACCGTTCAATGTTGTTATTTTTTGCATTAAACCATCGTCAAGAAGTTGCTCAAATCTTGAAACTTTTTCAAAAGTGTTTTCGAAATTTGTTTGGTATTTTTTCATAGCTTCAAATGCGCTAGTCGTCTAGAAGAAAAGCAATTTAATTGTAATAAATATTGACTTAAAGTTAATAATACTTACTAATTTAGCTGCTTGAGATAAGTCTATTCCATTAACGTGTATTTTTCCTCTTCCTTGAGTTTGTAAGCTAATATTTTTGTGAACTGCAGCATAAAAAATTAGGTGGCCATCTTGAGACACTATTCTAGATCTGAAATAAATGTAATATTTTTAGCTCAAATTGCAGCTAAAATTATTGTTTTATGCTTAGTTTTATGTAAAAAGTCGTCAAAATTTCCATTTTTGCAGCATCTCTCTGTCATAAAATTCATAATTATACAAGGTGAGTCTTAACTCATAAACGCACAATTTTAGAGTATGATAGATTATGCCAAATAATAATAATAAATAATAACTAATAGTGAAAAAAAAAATCTAATAAAAGTTTCTTAGAGATATACCGTGTTAAAAACCCCAGGTATTAGACTTAGATAATTTTGATGACACCAATATTGACATTACATTTTTTCACGCCATGAGTGTCAACATTTTTACTTTCCTTATCCTATAAGGAAAGTATTGTAATCGGCTGAAAATTGACCTACCTATATTTTTACATTTCTGGACGAATTTTGCGGCCGCAAAATAATACGGTTAAAGATACAATAAATTCATGGGGATAAAAATTATTTAGTATCATGAAACATACCTTATTAAACAGTAAAATGTGATAAAATAAATATAAAAATGGCTACCGAACTAAAAAAAAATTGCACCCCAGACTCGAACTCACGACAACTATGATCTATTTCGCGTGTAATCCGGTAGGTATATATAACATCGCCGTCTCCATAGAAATAATCCTTTTCTCGCCTGGGCATTTTTTGAGTTCAAGTGATTCCCGTTGGCGCTTTAATCTGGGGAATTTTTTTTGACAAATCCAGTTTTTTAGCTTAAAGGGTTCAATCTCATAATATCAATTCTCCCTGGCGTATCTAGTTTTGTTGTATCCTTCCTTCCCAGCATTTATTAATTGCGTTATTTTTCGTTAATAGTTAAAAATTATTCAGTTTTTCCTTAGTAACCCCCGTAACTAAGAAAAAATSGGAATCACTGCTCCAATGCATTTTTTACGAAATGCCCAGGCGGGATATTGATACATTTGATTAAGGAGGCGGTGATATATAATAGCACTAACGCAAACGTAAGATTTGCTAATCGGATTTTCAACACTAACTTATTGTCGTAAGGGTGTTTTCCAAATAAGTTGGATAAGGAAATTCGTGTGATGTTCACACCTGATTTTTTCTGGTAGGATTAAGTGGTAATTTATTGATATTCGACAAAAAAAAAGGTTTAATTAACTTATTTTTAATTTTTTTAACTTATTATTGATTCATAACCTTTATTACCCTAAGTTCTAAAATTTTCTAAAATTTATTTAAATGCTAAATTATAAAATCTAATCAATTGTTATTTTATCATTGTGTATTGTAACATTAAAATAACCCTTTTAAATCATCGAAGGGGCACATGTAAACAAAGAGACAGAAATTCAAAACTTTGCGCCAGGAACACCAGTTACAGTTTTCATGTGTTTTAATTAGTGCGCACCTACTTACCCCCCAAAAATCACCTATGCGACAATTTACGAGTTTCCGGCCTTTTTGGTACGAGAGCTGGCACGAAGAACGTTTTTAGCGCTGTCACACCAGAGTATCGAAGAGTGAGATTAGCGCATCACTAAGGAACTCTCAAAACTTCGGAATTTTTAGAGATAAATATTTTTGGTTTCATCTTAGAAAATTTCAGAAATACCTAGGTATATCACAATTGCATTGTAATAACGATATAATGATATTAGAAAAGTCCCCATATATACAGGCTGTGTCAGAACTCGCGCCCCAGAGAAAAATTTCAAGTAAGACAAGATACCAGAAACATGAAAAAAAATGTTTAAAAAATTCTATGTCAAAAATTTTAGACATTTATTTTTTACATTTGACATTTTTTATACATATCTATTTAATGGTAAGTACTGATGATCTTGTATATGTTTTTTATAATCATTTAGGAAAAATACAAAATTTTTTTCCAATAAAAGCCACAAATAACATTAAACAGAGTTACAATTTAGGATACAGCTTCATTGTTTCCTCTTCTATAACAGCCAGTAGCAAAAAAACTTGGAAAATTATTTTTCCAACTAAAATAATTAAAGTCAATATTTTTTGAAAAAACTAATTGATGAGTGATAAACTACTATAAAAATGTGATGATTTAAAAAGAATAACATTTTTCGAAATTTCCTTTTGTTTAATTTGTATAATTCAATACAAAAAAAATATTTTTTTAAATGGCAACCCACTATAAAATCATTTTTCTCAAAAAAGCTATACTCTAAGGATTACAACTATCTGCTTTATATTTAATTTTTTCAAAAAAATTTTTTCACATAAATTGCAATTTTGACAAAAAAAATCGCATAACTCAAAAACAAAACAAAATTTCGTTCTGAAAATACGATCACTTTTTTTATATTACTTTAATTTATATTAATTATTATTTTCTGGAGGCAAATGATTAAAAATAAAACCGCTTGGTTCCATACTTTATATTCACCCTGTATGTATTATTGATTGCATCTTAGAGACGCAGACCTCGTAGAATTATGTAAAACACCCTGCATGATTGCACTCAAAATGTTAAACAGAAAAAATCATTTTAAATGGCAATTAAGAGGTGTTAACATTTATTGTAATCCTTGTTACTTAAATAACTATAACTAACCGTTTACAAAGTTAAACAACTGGTATTTGATACAAATTTATCATCACCTCAATGATGCCAATTTTGGTTTCAAACTGGTAACATTGTGAATTACAACTGGACTGTAATGTTACCAACTTATTTTTATTTAAATTTTGAAACCGTTACAACTGCGACAACACTAACGATTAAGAAATAGATTCGGTTGATTGACATATGTATGTTTGCAACAATCAAAACTAAATTCGTAAGTACTGCAGTTTTCTTTAAAATATTTTAAAAAGAATCACTTACTGTGGCCCAAAATAATTCACTCCAAACACAAAATTATATAAACAAGATAAAGTAAAACAAAAGAAAAACATTTTAAAAACACACATACACTAATAGTTCATAGTCTAGTTTACTTTAGCAACCGTTTTTGGAATATGATTAAAGTGAACTGTTACGTACAAACACATTTTTCCCAATATCGTTTTTAAGGGGCGTTGCGAGTATCATATACATATTGTGATTATTAACGTTAATTACACATTGTCCACTTGGTTAGGATTCAATTCCTAAAAATAACATTGAAATTTTATACTTGTCTGTAAAAGAAATGTCAAATACTTTATACAATAATAAAACGGTCTACCAGTAAAACTATATAGTGTATAAGAATTTTTTTACACAATTCTTTTAGGTAAATACAATTTAAATAAAATTCTTACTTTTTTGTTGAGTATTCTAAAAATTACTTCTAGATTTTAAAATATTTAGAGATATCGACTAAAATTATAAAAAAAATATTTTTGCTAATGAATTATACCTTTTTAGAACCACATTACACCTTAATTAGAATAAAAAATATGAAATGTTTAATGTATAAACACAATAGATTCATTATTTTATTCTGGAGTTTCACATGGTAACACGATCCAAAAATTTATTTTGGGCGGATGTAAAGTGCTCCAATTTCATTAGAAAAAACATTGATAAGAAAAATAATGGACTTGTAATAATAATGAAATGAATGAAAAATTGCAGTTTTTATTTTATTTATGATTAATTTTTTATTTTGTTAACTATTTATAAATATTTTAGTAAAAGATATTCATAATAGAGCAATGTAAAGTAGGATTTACAGCGCGACAGCTTTGTTTAGATTGCGGGAATCATTCATAAAAAGGAATTTTCCAGTGAAGCTGGAACATCCCGGGTGTGCTATGAAAATACTACCAATTTTAATTTTTTTATCTTAGTGTGTTTAAGATTTGTTGTCAACTAATAATGTGATTTCTAATAGTTATTTTTTAAAAAAATTAAATATTTATTGCTACTGCTTTGAAAAAGATTAATTATTAAGATCAGGAATCATCACGAGTCATGACCCCATTAAATTTTGCATTATTTCAAAATTTGTCAAAAATGTCACAATATGATAAAAATCAAACTGACATTTTATAGACAAGTGATAATCTTGCTTTTATCTTTTTATGAAAAGAAATAATTTGATAAACTCTTTATATGGATAACAAATACAAAGAAATTTTTCGAAGATGTCGAAAAATGCAACCCAAGACTCAAAACATCCCCATTTTGGAAGAAATAATAACCACTACATTATCAGAAGATTTGCTGGAACGTTTCAAAATCTCCTCGAAAAAACGGCATTATTTACTCGAATACAAATGCCAAGTATCGAAAGAAACAAAAAAGAAAGAACACAAGACGAAACTGAAGGAATTATATCCCGAAGTTCCCCAGAAAAACACTTCACATTTTGATATTAGAGCTTTCGCTGAATCAGGTCCCAAAACTATAAAATTAATGTTTGTTTTAAGAGAAATAATGAAGCGGGTGCAAACTGGAGGTCTTCAGGATGTGTATCCTCAAGTAGTCGAAACTATTTTAGAGGAAGCGCGAGATGAATTTATTGAAACGATTCATGGAGTGAGTGTTAATTTGAAAACTAAACCGTTAGACAAAACTGACGGACACATACATCTTGAAACATTCAAATTTTTGGGAAAATCTAAACGCTATGAAGTTTACTTAGCTAACAGAAAGAAAATATTGAGAAAATGGAAACTGCATCATCCTCTAATTCGAGCAGTACTTAATGAATGTGTTACATTTTTACCAGATAAAATTTTTGATTTCGGAGTCAAAAACAGCGAACCTATAGACATTGCCGCCTTAAACGACGTTTTCTATAATTATACCAAGGAAGCAAAAGCTTTGTTCAAAGATCTTTACACAAGACTTTATACTATGGTACAAAAAGACAAAAGTAAGAATAATGATCATCTTTCAGCTTGCACGGGTTTATTTTCGGTTCATATGAGCCAAACAATCATCGAATCGATGAAATATATCACCAGAGTCACCGGAAATGAAGATTTGATTCCGTATCTCAAACTCACTTTGATATTTGGAGAAGACGGTCTTTCTTTAAAACCGACAATGGAAGAAGTCATTGCTTTATATACGCTATTTTTCAGAGAACTTGTTGATACTGGTGAAAATTTCCCAATATTAGAATCGGCAAAAAATGAAGCTTTGAGTGAAAATTGTATGTACCTCAATGTCACCGAAGATTTTGTAAGTTCTTGCATTAAAGAAATGTCGAAGAACATTGCCAAGATGTATGAACCGATTTTTGCATATCTAGGATATGTTGAATCTGAGTTTGGAGATGTCTATGCTGATATTGGAGGAGATTCTAGTGAAGAAGGAGCAATGACTTTTACTAAAGGTTTCAATCAAATTGCTTACTACAAGAGCTACATCAAAAAGGCCATGACTGATTTAACTAATGAATACTTTGCGATTGGTCAACTCATTTTATCTGAATATGTTGATAATTTGAAAGCTTCCTTACAACAAATAATTGACGAAACTCATGCCAAAATCAGTTTAGAACATCGTAGAGAAGACGAAGCAATTTGCCAATGTTTTCAAGATGTTAAAGAGAAAGCACTTGAAATTCCAGCCAACACAGAGGAACTTATAGCACAAGGCAAATACATGATTTGGGTGAAAACTGTTCATCTTAAAGAACTCAGAGAGCGAATCCAGCAAATGTTATACAATCTAGTCAAACTGATTGAATTTGGTGAAATTACTCGCGACCACATGGACTTAAATTCAGATACTGTTAATTGGTTGATGAAAATTGAACCAATTCTTGATCAAAATTCAACCATGTACGAGCAATTTAAGTTTGAAGCTGAGGAAAAATTGCAAAAAACTAAAGAAGAAATAGCAATTGCTCTTCATGATCTAGAACCCAAACTAGTGATTCTAAACGACATGGATGATGTTGTCAATGTGAGAGAGTACGTACACAAAATGGCCCCGTTTTTAGAAGTTATGAGAGATGTTCGAAAGAAAATTCTGTGGAGTAACAAAGAAGAAACCAGTTTGGGTTTTGGAGTCACTACTTTTAATAAATATGAAGAAACAGCAAATCACTTGTTTCCCTTTTATCACCTTTTAAAACTTTGTTTAAATCTTGAAAGGAAAATAGGAGTTTGGTTAGACGGCCAATTTGAATTTCTCAACGCTGATGAGACCGAAGCTCAGATTGAAGAGTTCCAAAAGGAGTTGTTAAAAATTCAAAAAACTTACAGGATTAAGTTACGACAAGCGCAAGCCGAGAATATTCCCTTACGATTCGATGGTATCGTCGATGATCCTGAACTGGTAAACTGGCCAGCGCCGTTAAAACTCACAGCAAAAGCCATTCACAATATCAAAGATTTCAGACCGGCCTTGATAATGATGAAAATCATGTGCAACGATGCTTTATTGAAAAGACACTGGAAAGAAATGTCAGAAGTTGCGGGTTTTGATATGACTCCCAACGCTGGTACTTCACTGAGAAAACTGATGCAAATGGGTCTTGAAGCTGAAATTGACAAATATGAGATTATCAGTTCTAGTGCAACTAAAGAACGAGAACTTTTGAAAAATTTGAATAAAATGCAAGCGGAATGGGTTGATATTTGTTTCAAAACTGGAATTTATAAAGACACAGGAATTCATATCTTGACACAATTGGATGACATTCAAGTCGTTCTTGATGATCACATTCTAAAGACATTAACAATGCGAGGCTCGGTTTTTGTCAGACCATACGAAAATGAAGTTAAGATATTTTATGAGAAATTAACCAGAATTAACAACACAATCGAGGAATGGGGTAAAGTTCAGTCGCAATGGCTGTACTTGTTACCGATTTTTTCCTCAAAAGATATAGTAAGCCAAATGCCAGAAGAAGGGCTTCTTTTCAAAGAAGTTAACGATACCTACAAGAGATACATGGATATGGTCTTAAGGGACCCTCGAGTCACCGAAACCGCTGGTGCTATTGGTGTTTTAGAAGCAATGGTTCACTGCATTGAACTTTTAGAGAAAATCAATGATGGAGTAGTGTCTTACTTGGAGCGAAAACGACTTTTCTTCCCGCGCTTCTTCTTTTTGTCAAATGACGAAATGTTGGAGATCTTGTCTGAAACTAAAGACCCTTTACGAGTTCAACCACATTTAAAGAAATGTTTCGAAGCAATCAATCGGTTAAAATTTGACGATCAATTACAGATTCATGCGATGTATAGTCAAGAAGGAGAACAAATTGATTTTGTCGAAATGATCAAGACTAAGGAGTTCGGAGGTAGTGTGGAGAAATGGTTGATTTTGGTCGAGGACCAAATGGTTAAGTCTGTTCGGGAGCAAATAATTAAAAGTTTCAAGAATTATTTCGTGACGCCGAGGACCAAATGGGTACAAAAGTGGCCTGGACAAGTGGTCCTAGCTGTGTCACAAATGCATTGGACCACTCATGTCCACAAAGCATTAAATCGAGTTGAAGATATGTCTATTGAATCGTTTTCTGAACAACTCAAAAAGCAACTTAAAGACATCGTTGGTTTGATTAGAGACCCAACACTCACTAATTTATCTAGAATTACAATCAAAGCGTTGATTGTAATTGACGTCCATGCCAAAGACGTCGTTCATGACCTTCAAGAAAAGAAGGTGAAAGATGATAAAGAATTCAAGTGGTTGTCACAAATGAGGTATTATTTGGAAGACGATGAGTCCTACGTTCGACTTATCAATGCAACAGTGCGATACGCCTACGAATACTTGGGGAATACCGATCGTCTTGTTATCACACCCTTGACTGATCGCTGTTATCGAACTTTAATTGGAGCTTACCATTTGCACTTGAACGGAGCTCCAGAAGGTCCAGCTGGGACAGGAAAAACAGAAACTACAAAGGATTTGGCCAAAGCAATTGCTGTTCAGTGTGTTGTGTTCAACTGTTCCGATGGTTTAGATTACAAAGCCATGGGGAAATTTTTCAAAGGTTTGGCTTCTTGTGGTGCATGGGCTTGCTTTGATGAATTCAATCGAATTGATATTGAGGTGTTATCAGTCGTAGCCCAACAAATCCTTTCCATAATCATGGCAGTCCGTGCTAACGCCAGTAAATTTCTTTTCGAAGGAACAGAAATATCTCTTAATCCGGCTTGCTATGTTTGTATCACTATGAATCCGGGTTATGCCGGTCGAACAGAATTACCTGATAATTTGAAGGTTCTGTTTCGAACTGTTGCAATGATGGTACCGGATTATGCTATGATTGGTGAGATTTCTTTGTACTCGTATGGTTTTATCGACGCAAGAAACCTTTCTGTGAAAATTGTTACGACTTATAGACTTTGTTCGGAACAGTTGTCGTCTCAAAATCACTACGATTATGGCATGAGAGCTGTAAAATCGGTCCTTTCCGCTGCTGGTAACAACAAAAGGAATTTTCCAGACGAACATGAGGATATTTTATTATTGCGAGCTATACTTGACGTCAATTTACCGAAATTTCTTAATCAAGATCTTCCACTGTTTGAAGGAATCATCTCTGATTTGTTCCCAGGAGTTGTTCTTTCTGAAGCTGACTACAAAATGTTAACACACGCTATGAATGTATGTTGCGAGAAACGTAACTTGCAACCAAAGAACTCTTTTCTTTTGAAAATTATCCAAACGTATGAAATGATGATTGTGAGGTGGGGTTTTATGATCGTAGGGGAACCTTTCGCTGGTAAAACTTCAACACTGCAAATTTTGGCCGATACTTTGACGTTCATCAACAACCAAGGATGTGGCGAAGCAAAAGTACAATATACAATTCTGAATCCTAAAGCGATAACAATGGGACAACTCTATGGACAGTTTGACCCAATTTCGTACGAATGGTCGGATGGTGTCGTTGCAACTTGTTTCCGTAATTATGCCAACGATTCGAGCTCTGATCGGAAATGGATCATCTTCGATGGGCCTGTCGATGCAGTTTGGATCGAAAATATGAACAGTGTTTTGGATGATAATAAGAAACTTTGCTTGATGAGTGGCGAAGTTATGACTTTGTCAAGCACAATGTCGCTTATTTTTGAAGTTATGGATTTGGAGCAAGCTTCTCCAGCGACTGTGAGTTGCAACAAATCTAAAGAAATCTGATTTTAGTTCTAAATAATTTTAATCATGCGATCCAATATTTCGTTATTAGGACCTATAACGACAATTTTTGCAGTTGTTTCTATACATTTGCTCTATTTAACTAATTTCTATCTTAAAAACGAGCTAAATAAGTTGYAACAGAGAAATTCAGTCTTGAAATGACAATTTCTGGTTTACTTTCATAAAATTATTGATTTAAATGAGTTTCAGACTTAAAACCGTCTAAAAACAGATATTTTAAATATAGCTGATCTTGATCGACCAAAATTGCTATCAATTTTGTTCTCTGACGTAAGCAGCAAAGATGTAACTTAGACTTTTATTCTTTTTTGTCTCACTGAATCAATTATACAGGCTGTTCCGGCTAAATTCTACATTAGAAGTATTAGGAGTTCTTACAGTGATATTTATCAAAAATTTTGATTATAGCCAAAATTGTTTAGATCCTGCTCAATGAAAATATTTTCAAGATGGCAGCATTTCCGGTTACACCGGAAATGGGTATCAACTTTGTCATTTTAAATAGAAAGTTATATTTTTTATTGCGTTTTTGGATTACTCACTTGATTTTGATAGAGATTTTATCAGACTTCACTACGCCTAAATTTAACCGTTTTTGAAATAATTTGACTTTTTTGAAAGTCTTTTAATTTGCATCTTCTTCAAAAATTGATAACTCTACCATTAATATTTTGAAATCGTATTTGGCCATATGAAAAAGGAAGGATAGATTTTTTTTCGTGTGTTTATAATTGAAAAAATAATTAACAAACCTCCAAAATGTAAGGTTATAGTCCGGTCAAATTAGTCATAAAAATAGTGGTCAAATAACAAAAATTCCGACAGAGCTAAATTTTGGTGGAGACCTTGGGTACACCATTAGAAATAAAGTGTCAAAAGTCCTCATCGATCCCATGTGTGCTAAAAAAGTTATTGGGGGTCAAAAGTCAAAATTTGAGGTTTTTAAAAAAAATTTCGAAAACGGTAAGTTTTATCAAAAAAGTAGCCCAGAGAAAAATTATAGATCTAAAAATTATCTACAAAAATTGTCTTTATACTTTTTTTCTAAGAATCACTATTCCTGAGTTATCGCGATTATAAAAGTTGAAGGAGTCACGTTCTACATCATATGCACATACAGAGTGCGCCAGAACTCGCACCCCAAAGATAAATGCCATGTAGGGTAAGGCACCAGGAACATAGAAAATATTTAAAAAAAATTCTATCTATAAAAATTTCAAAGTTATGAGAGTTTAAATTTTGCACTTTGACTCTTATTTATTTCTGTAGGATAAATAATTTTCCACGTTTTTTTTGCTACAGGCTATTAGAAGCGGAAACAAGGAAGCTGTATCCTAAACTGTAACTCTGTTTAATGTTATTTGTGGCTTTTATTGACAAAATTTTTGTATCTTTATTAAATAATTATAAAAAAACATTTACAAGGTCATCAGTATTATTAAATAGACATAAAAAATGTCAAATGTCAAAAAATAAATGTCAAATTTTTTTGACAGATAGAATTTTTTAAACATTTTTTCAGTACTCTGGGGACTACCCAATTATTCCCTTTCAAGGAAATGCTCGATTTTTTGAACACCCTGTATGTATTACCAAATAAATTCTTTTTAATTCTAATGGAATTGAGGTATTTATAAGTTTAATGAAGTAGAAGAAAAATTTCAAGTAAGATAAGATACCAGAAACATGGAAAAATGTTTAAAAAATTCTCAGTCAAAAAATTTTTACATTTATTTTTTGACATTTGACATTTTTTATGTCTATTTAATGATACTGATGATTTTGTATTTTTTTTTTTACAATTATTAAGTAAAGGTACAAAACTTTTGCCAACAAAAGCCACAAATAACATTACACAGAGTTACAGTTTAGGATACAGCTTCATTGTTTCCGCTTCTAATAGCCTGTAGCAAAAAAAATATTTTTCCAACCGAAATAAATAGTCAAGTGCAAAATTTAAACTCTCATAACTTCGAAATTTTTATAGATAGATTTTTTTTTCCATGTTCCTGGTACCTTTACCCTACATAGCATTTTTCTTTGAGGCGCGAGTTCTGGCGCACTCTGTATGTGCATATCATGTAGAATGTGACTCCTTCAACTTTTAGAATGGCGATATCTCAGGAATGGTGATTCTTAGAAAAAAAAGTATAAGGACCATTTTTGTAGATAATTTTAAGGTCTATAATTTTTGTCTGAGCTACTTTTTTGTTAAACTACCGTTTTCGAAAAAAATCTAGAAAACGTCAAATTTTGACCTTTGACCCCGGATAACTTTTATAGCACACATGGGATCGATGGGGACTTTTGACATTTTATTCCTAATGGTGTACCCAAGATCTCCACCAAAATTTAGCTCTGTCGGAATTTTTGTTATTTGAAATGTCTATTTCGACCGGACTATTACGTTTGGAAAGTACTCGTAAATGAATTTTTTCAAATGGAAGGCCCCAATTTTTTCTTCACTAAATGAAAGAGAATTTAATTCTGCATCGATCTGTATCAACATTCCCTCTACCTAAATTTAATAATTTCTTCTACGATATTTTAACTTTTTTTACAATAGAAGAAATTCATTATTATCCATGGTAGTTTTCGCATAGCTTGCCATGGAAATTTCTCACTGGAAAAACGCCAAGTTTTTTTTACAATTGTGTTATTATTTTCGTAAATACAAATTAAATTTATTTAATCTAAAATTTTAATAACTTTGATATTCTATTTTTTATTCTTATTTCTATGACAACCTCAATTTCTCAAAATATCAAAAAATTTACTATAACTAGAAAACTATCAAACATAGTATAGGGAAAATACAGATTGAAGCAGAACTAAATTCTCCTCCATTTAGTAAAGAAAAAATTAGGGTATTGATTTAAGGGTATTTGAAGTTTTCTAATTTAACCTTACGTTTTGGCGGTTTGTTAATTGTTTTTTCAATTATGAATACACCAAAAAAAAAGATCTAACTTTTCTCTCTCGGATACCCAAATACAGTTTCAATATAATAAAAAATATAGTCCGGTCAAATTAGTCATAAAAATAGTGGTCAAATAACGAAAATTCCGACAGAGCTAAATTTTGGTGGAGACCTTGGGTATACCATTAGAAATAAAGTGTCAAAAGTCCCCATCGATCCCATGTGTGCTAAAAAAGTTATTCGGGGTGAAAGGTCAATATTTGACGTTTTTTAGATTTTTTTCGAAAACGGCAAGTTTTATCAAAAAAGTAGCTCAGACGAAAATTATAGATCTTAAAATTATCTACAAAATGGTCTTTATACTTTTTTTCCAAGAATCACCATTCCTGAGATATCGCGATTTTAAAAGTTGAAGGAGTAACGTTCTACATCATATGCACATACAGAGTGCGCCAGAACTCGCGCCCCAAAGACAAATGCCATGTAGGGTAAGGTACCAGGAACATAAAAAAAAAATAAAAAAATTCTATCTATAAAAATTTAGAAGTTATGAGAGTTTAAATTTTGCACTTTGACTCTTATTTATTTCTGTAGGATAAATAATTTTCCACGTTTTTTTGCTACAGGCTATTAGAAAAGGAAACAAGTTGTAACTCTGTTTAATGTTATTTGTAGCTTTTATTGACAAAATTTTTGTACCTTTATCAAATAATTATAAAAAAACATATACAAGGTCATCAGTATTATTAAATAGACATAAAAAAATGACAAATGTCAAAAAATAAATGTCAAAATTTTTTGACAGATAGAATTTTTTAAACATTTTTTCAGTACTCTGGGGACTACCCAATTACTTCCTTTCAAGGAAATGCGCGATTTTTTGAACAGRCTGTATGTATTACCAAATAAATTCTTTTTAATTCTAATGGAATCGAGATATTTATAAGTTTAATGAAGTAGAAGAAAAATTTCAAGTAAAATAAGATACCAGGAACATAAAAAAAATGTAAAAAAAATTTTATCTGTCAAAAAAATTTGACATTTGTTTTTTGACATTTGACTATTTTTTATGTCTATTTAATAATACTGATGATTTTGTATATGTTTTTTTACAATTATCTAGTAAAGGTACAAAAGTTTTGCCAATAAAAGCCACAAATAACATTGAACAGAGTTACAATTTAGGACACAGCTTTTTTGTTTCTTCTTCTAATGGCCTGTAGCAAAAAAACTTGGAAAATTATTTTCCCTACAGAAATAAATAGAGTCAAAGTGCAAAATTTAAACTCTCATAACTTTGAAACTTTTATAGATAGATTTTTTTTTAAATTTTTTCTATGTTTGTAGTACCTTACCCTACATGGCATTTGTCTTTGAAGCGGGAGTTCTGACGCACTCTGTATGTGCATACCATGTAGAACGTGACTCCTTCAACTTTTAGAATCGCGATATCTCAGGAATGGTGATTGTTAGAAAAAAAGTATAAGGACCATTTTGTAGATAATTTCAAGATCTATATTTTTTGACTGGGCTACTTTTTTGATAAAACTTACCGTTTTCGAAAAAAATCTAAAAAACGTCAAATTTCGACCTTTGACCCCGAATAACTTTTTTAGCACACATGGGATCGATGGGGACTTTTGACACTTTATTCCTAATGGTGTACTCAATATCTCCACCAAAATTTAGCTCTGTCGGAATTTTAGTTATTTAAAATGTTTATTTTGACCGGACTAATAGTAGAATTATCGAAGATTCAAATCCAAAAAATTTTTAAAATTTCTAAATATTTCGAAAACGGTTAAACTTAGGAAAAGCTAATAAAAACTTTCTCAAAATCACAATACGCAATAAAAAACAACTTTATTTTATAACGAAATTAATGTCCACTTCCAGTGTGACAGGAAGTACCGCCATCTTGAAAATATTTGCATTGAGCAGAACCTAACCGATTATGACTATAGACAAGATTTTAGATAAATATCATTGTTCTAACTCCCAATACTTCTAATGTGGGGTTTAGCSGGAACAGCCTGTATTATAATAAATAATAATAATACCACATCTACCTACATCTCAATTTATAAAATAAATGAAACTTAAAAAATAATAAAAGTAAATAGCCTTTAAGACAAAGTTTAATTACTCTGTGATAATTTGTGAATTATTTTTTTTTATTTTGGATCCCATTGTTGGAACTTTTTAAAAGTAAACTCAGATTTTTTTAGTTGGATGCATTAATTTTAATTATCATAAATTTTAGGTGTCTCGCTGTGGAATGATATACATGGAAGCTGTAACTTTGGGTTGGGAACCTTTTATGGAATCGTGGATTGTGAATTGTAACCCAGATTGGTGTCACGATGAATTTAAAACTCTGATTATCGATCTTTTCAAATGGATTGTACCCCCATGTCTGTATTTCATACGAAAACAGTGTATTCAATACTGTAACATTGGAAATATAAATTTGGTTAAAAATATGATGCAACTGCTTGAAATGACCCTAAATAAGGCTTTAGCCGAGTCGGTGAAAAAAGAAGAAGAGACAAAAAATTTGTTGATTTGGATGCAAGCGGCTTTTATCCAGGCTGGTTTGTGGGGATTGGGGTGTGTCCTAGATTCAGACTCAAAAATAAAATTTGATACCTTTTATAAGCAATTGTGGAGAAATCAGATCGAGGAACATCCGTATCCTCCTTCGATGGAAAAACTTGAATTAAATATACCGATTGAAGGACTTCTCTATGATTACTCTTATCATTTTCGAATGAAAGGCACTTGGAAATTCTGGCCTGAAGTCGTAAGAAACGAAAGGGTTGAAGAATGTTCCAATATTTTGCAGGCATTGATTCCGACTGTCGATACTGCAAGATATATGGGTCTTGTAGACCTCCACATCAGGAATAAGCTACCAGTGTTACTGGTTGGGCCCACAGGGACAGGGAAAAGTTTCTACATTCAAGACCTCTTAATGAACCAACTAGACAAAGAATTGTACTTACCATCTTTTATAACATTCACCGTGAAAATTACAGCAAATCAAACTCAAAATTTGATCATTTCAAAACTAAATAAATTAAGGAGATCGCATTATGGGGCACCAAAAGGCAAGACTTGTGTGCTCTTCATCGACGATATCAATATGCCGTATAAAGAAACATATGGGGCTCAACCCCCTATCGAACTACTCCGTCAGTATTTTGACCACAAGAATTGGTACGACTTGAAAACAACAGAACCAGTGTTTTTACACAACGTCATTTTCCTAGCTGCGATGGGTTTGGTTGGTGGTAGTCGACAAGAAATTTATCCTCGTTTCCTGCGACATTTCAGTATCTTCTCAATCAATGAATTTTCCGAAGAAACAATGGCGAAAATTTACATAAATATCCTACATCTAGGTTGGAAAAATAACGGTTTTCCTAGTGACGTAATCTCTTTAGCTGTGCAAACAGTTGGTGCTAGTCTTGATATTTATAAATCTGCAATGGAAAATCTAAGACCAACTCCTTCGAAAAGTCACTACGTTTTTAATTTACGCGACTTTTCTCGTTTGATTCAAGGCTGTGCAATGCTTCGTAAAGAGTGTGCCGAAAGCAAAATTGTTTTTGCAAAAATTTGGGTACATGAAGTGTTGAGAATTTTCTATGACCGACTGGTCGAAGATACAGATAAAAATTGGTTGTTTTCAAAGTTAAAACTTGTAGTGCGTGATCACTTCAAGGAACATTTTGATACGATTTTTGATAATCTACCCAAGGATCCTGACGGGAATTTGACATTAGATTCTTTAAAAAAATTAATGTTTGGGACATATTTTGATCAAGATTCGAACGACGATGAAAGAAGATATGAGGAAACAGTAAACATCAAGCAATTTGCAGATGTTTGTCAACTTTGTCTGGATGAATATAATGCAACTCATAAAACGAAAATGGATGTGGTTCTTTTTGACTACGCCCTGGAACATCTATCAAAAATTTGTCGAGTGTTATCAATGGCTTGTGGAAGTTGTTTATTGGTTGGTATAAGTGGTTCAGGAAGACAATCTTTAACTAAATTAGCAAGTGAGATTTATAGTCAGCATTTGTATCAACCTGAAATCACCAATAATTATGGTTTAAACGAATGGAGAGATGATATTAAAAAAATTTTGAAAGAAGCAGGAGGTAGAGGACGACATTGTGTTTTTCTCATATCGGAGGGACAAATTAAAGAAGAATCTTTTTTACAAGATATTGATTGTCTGCTTAATTCAGGCGAGGTACCAAATATATACCAAATCGACGAAAGGCAGGAGATTTTGGATATGGTGCGTTTAGCAGCTCAAGGGGGAAACCGAAATCTTGATATTAGTGCCTTACAAATCTTTTATTTCTTCACAAAACGTTGTCGTGAAAAGTTACACATTATTCTGTGCTTCAGTCCTGTGGGTTCCACTTTCAGAAACCGCTTAAGACTCTACCCTTCTCTTATCAATTGCTGCACCATTGACTGGTTTGACGATTGGCCTGAAAATGCTTTAGAAGAAGTTGCTTATAATTGGATGACCGATGTTAATATACCCGATGAAGTTAAAAATCAAGCTGTTATAGCTTGCAAATACTTCCACGTAGAGGCTAGAAAAGTTTCTGAAGAATTTTATCACGCCTCAGGTCGCAAAACTTACATAACTTCTGCTTCCTACTTAGAACTTATCAAATCGTTTACAATTCTCACCAATGAGAAGCAGAAAGAAATACTCACAACGCAAAAACGTTACATTGGCGGTTTGAAAAAACTGTTATTTGCGGCGGAGCAAATCGCCGAAATGCAGAAAAATTTGGCAAATTTACAACCGCAACTTGAAGATATGAATCGAAAGGCAATTGACATGATGAAACAAATTGAAAGTGAAACAATAGAAGTTGAAAAAGCCTCAGAATTGGTGAAAAAAGACGAAAAAGTTGCAAATATTCAAGCAGCAATGGCTTCAGCTTTGAAACGAGAGTGCGAAGCCGATTTGGCTGAAGCTATTCCCATATTAGAGGATGCCATTCGAGCCTTAGACACACTAAAACCAGCAGATATTACTCTAGTCAAATCTATGAAAAATCCACCAGCTGCTATAAAGTTGGTAATGGCGGCCGTTTGCATAATGAAAGATGTAAAACCGGCAAGAATCCGCGATCCTTCCACTGGTCGAATGAACCTGGATTATTGGGGCCCAAGTGTAAAAGTTCTCGGAGACATGAATTTCCTCCAAAGTCTCAAAGATTTTGATAAAGATCACATCAAACCGGAGATAATGGTCAAAATTCGTAAAGAGTTTCTTCCTCACAAAGATTTCAAACCGGCTATTGTTGCCAAGGCATCAAGTGCAGCAGAAGGATTGTGCAAGTGGATTATTGCAATCGACAAATATGATGAAGTCAACAAAATTGTCGCTCCAAAAAAGGAAAAGTTGGATAAGGCCGAACGCGAATTTGCTGCAACGATGGAAATTTTAAGAGCAAAACGAGAACAGGTCAAGCAGTTGGAAGAAAAATTAGCAGTGTTGAATGAACAGTTGGCTGAGGCTGTTCAGAAACAAGGGGAACTGCAAGCCGACGTGGATTTGTGTAAAAATAAGCTAATTCGGGCTCAGAAATTGATAGGAGGTCTTGGTGGTGAAAAAACGAGGTGGACTGCAGCAGCCAACTCACTTCAAGAGCAACATGATTCTTTGGCAGGAGATATTTTGATATCTAGCGGGATTATGGCTTATTTGTCACCTCTTACGGCGTATTATCGTCAAAAAACAGTGGCAGATTGGCACAAATGCGTAACAGAGCTTCAAATACCTTGTTCTGAAGTGTTTGACTTTCTGGTAGTATTAGGATCTGATGTTAAAGTACAAAATTGGTACATTAGTGGACTACCGCGTGATAGTTTCTCGACTGAAAATGGTATAATTCAAGATAATTCAAGAAAATGGTCTTTATTCATCGATCCCCAGTATCAAGCCAGTAACTGGATAAAGAAAATGGAAAAGAAAAATTCCTTGTACGTTGTAAAATTTTCTCATTCCGATTATATGAAAAAAATCGAGAACTGTGTCCAAAACGGTTATCCTGTCTTAATAGAAAGTGTGGGTGAGGTTTTAGAAGCACCAATAGACCCTTTGCTCTACAAAAAAGTTTTCAAGCAAGCAGGATTTGAAGTAATCAGTATGGGCGAAAACGTAATTCCCTACAACAAAAATTTTAGATTATATTTAGCATCACCTTTGAGGAATCCTCATTACTTACCCGAAGTGTTTAATAGAGTGACAATTATCAATTTTGCTTTAACTTTGGAAGGATTACAAGATCAACTGCTGGGAATTGTGGTTGCAGTTGAGAAACCAGATTTGCAACGACTTAAAGAAGAATTGATTGTGCAAAAAGCCGAAAACAAGGCTGCTTTAGATAACGTCGAATTAAATATTTTGAGAACTTTGTCGGAATGTAAGGGTGATATTCTCGAAGACGAATCAGCTATCCAGATTCTAGACGAATCGAAATTATTGTCCATCACAATTCGAGAAAAGCAGAGCAAGTCTTTAGAAATCGAGAAAACCATTGAAGAGTTTCGCGTTTTGTACCAAGGAGTGTCAGAACATTCTGCTGTTCTTTATTACTGCATCTGTGATTTGGGAAATGTTGACCCAATGTATCAATACTCTCTTGATTGGTTTATCAATTTGTACATTGGGTCAATACAAAGAGCTGAAAAATGTAAAAGTGTGGAGAAAAGGTGTTCGAATTTGATCACAGCCTTCACTTTCGATCTTTACTCGAACATTACTCGATCTTTATTCGAAAAAGACAAATTATTGTTTTCGTTTCTACTTTGTTCCAAAATTCTCATTTTTCAAAAAACATTGGATGAGAGGGAGTTTATGTTTCTGTTAACGGGAGGTGTTAGTGTTGAAAACCCTATACCTAATCCAGTCAGTTGGTTACCAAACCAAGCTTGGGATGAAATATGTCGAGTTGACGAATTACCAGCTTTTAACAATTTTCGAGATTCTTTTGTGCAATCGAATCGTGATTGGAAGAGAATTTATGACAGTTATGAACCTGAAAAGGAAAAATTACCATCACCATGGCAAGACAAACTCAACACTTTTCGGAAATTGATTGTGATTCGAATTTTGCGATCTGATAAGTTATTGGTGGGTGCCATCGATTACATTTCGAAAGAAATGGGTGTTAAATACATTACACCTCCTCAATTTAACATCTCGGTTTCTTATAACGAATCCTACAATTTGTGTCCTCTAATCTTTATTTTGTCACCTGGGACGGATCCAATGGCTGCTCTTGTAAAATTTGCAGAAGAAAAGAAATATACTGAAAAGTTTCAGTCGATTTCTTTAGGACAAGGGCAAGGTCCACGCGCCGCTGCTTTAATTCAACAGGGGCAAGATGAGGGATTGTGGGTTTGTCTCCAGAATTGTCATCTAGCAACATCTTGGATGCCCAGTCTTGAGAAAATTTTCGAAGATATGGATTATGCAAATACCAATGACAATTTTAGGTTGTGGTTAACGAGTTACCCTTCCGACAAGTTTCCTGTATCAATTTTGCAAAAAGGTGTAAAAATCACAAACGAACCTCCTACTGGTTTGAAAGATAATTTGTTAAAATCTTACGTTAATGATCCTGTAAAGAATTACGATTTTTACAACGGTTGTCCAGGAAATCAAGAGATGTTTGTCAAGTTGTTATATGGTATAGCGTTTTTTCATGCTGTTGTGCAAGAAAGACGCACTTTTGGTGCACTTGGATGGAATATTCCTTACGGTTTCAACGATTCAGACTTCGATATAAGTGTCCAACAGCTTCAAATGTTTATTAATGAGAGTGAAAATCCGTACGAAGCTTTATCGTATTTGATCGGCGAATGCAATTATGGAGGTCGAGTGACGGACGATTGGGATCGTCGTTTGATTACGACGATTCTTGACGATTTTCTCAATCCTCGAGTTGCCAATTCGAGCAATTATCTCTTTAGCGACGCAGCTGAATGTTACGGTTTGCCTGTAAAAATCGACTACCAGGATTTCATCACTCATATCCAAAGTTTGCCCCATATGCACCCTCCGCAAGTCTTTGGCCTCAACACTAATGCTGGCATAACCAGAGACATGCAGAACTCCCAACGACTTCTCAATTCAGTGCTTAAAGCTTACGGTGAAGTGCAAACGGGAGGTGTTGGCGAAACAGACAAATACATAATGACTCTCTGTTCAGATATTTTATCAAAATTACCAAATCCATTTGATCAGGAAGAAGCTGTTCGGCGATATCCCGTTCAGTATTCTGAATCTATGAATACGGTGCTGGTACAAGAAATGGACCGTTTCAACCGATTGCTTGCCGCCATTCGAAACTCTTTGATCAACATGCAGAAAGCGATCCAAGGTTTGGTATCGATGACTCCCGCTTTGGAAGCATTTGCTACTTCCCTCATGATGGCTCGAATTCCGTCAAATTGGGCAAGTAGTTCGTACCCAAGTCTCAAAAATTTGCCACACTACGTGGCCGATTTCTTAAGCAGAATTGAGTTTCTCGAAAAGTGGTTCAAACAAGGAAAACCGGATGATTACTGGATATCTGGTTTTTTCTTCACGCAAGCGTTCCTAACTGGTGTTAAACAGAATTATGCAAGAAAGTATACTATTCCCATTGATAAACTGACGTTTGATTTTGAAATTTTAAAAAAGGATCGCAGTGACAGAGCACCGAAGGATGGGGCATATATTTATGGGTTATTTACGGATGGAGCAAGATGGGATAGAGTGAAAGGACAGATTGATGAATTGTTACCAAAAGTCTTACACGATACAATGCCAATGATTTGGATTAAACCAATTAAGGATTCTGAGTATAGAGAAAGAGGCAGATACAAGTGTCCTGTTTATAAAACATCAGAAAGAAGAGGTGTGTTGTCGACTACGGGACATTCTACTAATTACGTGCTACCAATTTTAATGGAAACAAGTGTAAAACCTTCGCACTGGATTAAGAGGAGTGTGGCACTGCTTTGTCAACTAGATTAAACACACAACACAGAGAAAAGTATATGTAATATCACTCTGTTAATAATAAATGACAAAAAATACAGCTACGACCAATACATTTAATTTTTTTAACTGGAATTACCAAGTAAAAATTTTGGTGAGAATGGCTTTTTTATTTTTGTTACAGAATATTTTGCTAACAAATTGTGGTTGTGTTGGTTAATAATGTTGATTTTTGTAATAAAAGTACAGGGTGTTTCACACAACTTGCGCCTATTGTCTAGTAGATTTCATTGAAATTGGCATACTAGGTGGCTATGGAATCTCATATTTAAGTTTGTAACCCTGCGCATGTTCCTGGTATAACAGCAAATGGGGAATTTGTTTTTCTTTGATTAATTTTTAACTATCTTAACCTCACTTTTTTAGTGACAAATTTAATTCCTTAATATGTAAAGCCTCTTTCACATTTAAAGCGCGGTTTACATAATCATGGACTATTGTTATGCTAATTTCAATGAAATGGATTGATTATACGCACCCAAATCTACAAAAGTCACAAAACCCTAGATACAAAAAATACACATTTAATTATTTAATTTTTGGAAACCCATGATAGTAGTTGTCAAACTAATAACTGTTTCATATTCATTAATAGTCATAAACTGCACTTTTTCAGAAACAATTATTATTATTAAATAGACATAAAAAATGTCAAATGCGGAAAAATATGTCAAAATTTTTTGACAGATAGAATTTTTTAAACATTTTTCCATGTTCCTGGTATCTTATCTTTCTTGAAATTTTTCTCTGGGGTGCGAGTTCTGACACAGCCTGTATATATGGGGACTTTTCTAATATCATTCTATCGTTATTACAATGCAATTGTGATATACCTAGGTATTTCTGAAATTTTCTAAGATGAAACCAAAAATATTTATTCTAGTTTTCACTATACAAGGTGTCCTACGTAAGACTTTCGGATATAAGTATCTAAGTAATCTAAGTATTTGCGAGTTTTATTTATATTTATTTTTAAACTTAATATCGAGAGATAAGATAATTTGTAATCTTAATAAGTAAATTTATGATTTAGGTACTTTAAAAAAAGAACGGTCCTACTCGTATCTCGGCGACTAATTTCAGTCGTGTTGCTTTTCGATTTGTCTTTTTATTTGAAGTTTCATGTGCAGTTACTTCAAAAACGGACATACGTTTACAAATTATCTTGATCTTTGGATACAAAATTGCATTGTTCTGTATATTGTCACCTTTGTCTTGATAGTTTTGTTAAAAATGATGATAAAATTTTTTTTATTCAATTTATTATTTAAATAAAACTCAGTGTCAAATAGTAAGTGTAATTAGTATTTTTGGTTCCATTTAAAAAATATCAAAAATACACCGCTGATATTTATTGTATACTAATATTTACACAAAAAACTGTTTGAAGTTTTATTTAACTTAAAATTAAATTCAGTAATATTCTTTCTCCATTATTTATCAAGTTTCTGAGATGCCTACAATATTTTAAATTGTTTTTATTATTATACTATTTTACATACACTGGTGGACACGGAATTGTGGACATCAAATTTATGTCAGTTCAAAAAATGTTAATGTATTATTGTCATTATGATTGGCGTTTGAAACTAAATTTTGAAATTTTTAGTTGAAATTTATTTTTGGCGTCGATTTTCCGAAACAATAATACCAGCAATACGTGTTTTTATATAAGTTTAATAAATTATTTTGATTTGTTGTCATTTTTTCTCCAGCTATGAGGACAAAAATTACAAAAATCAAAAGTGAGGTTAGTTGCTTAAGGCCCGTTTTACATTTTTATGTCAGTCGAATGACAAATCGTCCAAAATTCCGTGTACGTACTGAAATAGAGGAAACCGCCGCCGTAAATACAAAACGTAATCTAAATGTTTTCCCTATTTGATAGTCAGCTTTTGGTTCTTGATTTTCTTTCTAACACTTTTAAAATCTTGATTAAAAAAGATTGCTGAAAGCAAAACCTCGACAAAATTTCTAAGACAAAGTAATAATTTATGTTGTCTACTATATTATGTATGTACAGAAATAAATAATGTATAAAAACCTAAAAATTATAATTCGCTTCAGAGGATATCATCGTCCGAATTTTTTCTTGATCTTGGTTTTTTGGGGGGTACTGGCGGTCTCTCCAACTGAAAATTATAAATTACTGTTAATAAAAATATCAACTTTTTCGATTACATTGCTTAAGTAGGTACTACAACTTCTTTGTGTGTTTTCATCATAATTTTGAAAGTTTTGCTATATCCGAACGAGGCAAAGCCGAGTCTGGAATAGCAGATGAGCCCGCAAAAACGTTTTAGGTACATGTTACAAACAATATTTTTTTGTTAAATGAGTCCCTAAAACAGCTATTTTCGAAAGCGTATGAAAAAAAGAATTATTCTATCAATACGGCGATGTCTGGAACAATCGTTTGATTTTCCCTATTCTCTGGTTTCTGCCTCAGGGTGTAAAGTCGGTTTGAAAGCGTTGCTTAAGTATATTTTTTTAAATAATAAAAACACTTCTCGTTAAAAAAATAAAGCAACTTTTTATTTTTTTTTAATTTCATTAAATTTATTATACAAGGTAATTATAACTGATTCAGTTTTCAGTACGCAAAAGATAAAATAATTAAAAGCATTTTCTCATTCTGCTATTTGCTATACTGCAACCGGATATGGTTTTAGTTTTCAAACAATTTGATGTTTTTGTATACACTCCCGAAAACATCTGTTTTAGGAACTCATTTGAGTCCCTAAAATGAGTCTTTTCCGGACTCAATAAAATAGTACGCAAAACGGTTATTTTAAGTACTCAGTCCCCAAAAACAGTTTTTGGGACTAAAAAATAAAATTGGTTAGTGTGGTAACAAAATTTTTTAATTAGTAAGAGGTGTGAATTCGTGTTTTGGGAGCTTTAACAAAAAAATCTTGTATGCACCACGTATGCAAAAGGTTTTAGGTGACTCCTCTCATTAAAGACTCGTCTCCTACGTCGCCTCGTTATTAATTACGATTCGTCCCCTAAAACCCCATTTTGCGTAATTGATACATAAATAGCTATTATCAAAGATGTTGGTTGTGATATAACTTTACAATTGGTTTCATTAAAAACGGAACAATGACTGTAAGATAAACCTTACTTTATCACTGTTTTTCATAGATTGTTATTGAATTTAAACAGGGAGGTTAAAATATTATTACACAACACACTCATGTCATCCCCAACTATAAATAAACGCCCGTTACTATTGTGATTATTTTTGTCAAATAATAAGGTCACTTTTGCCAGTGACTAAAAATTAAAATTAACAACATATGTACTAATTACCTGTGTGTTTGAAGTACAGACATTAGCACATTTATTTTCTCTGAGACATTTTTTTAAACGTTCATTAGGACGATGTGTTCTATGCGGTGTGTATGCCAACGTTAATGATCTTTTTACACTTTCCGAAGGAACATACTTTACATAACAATCATCGTCCGAGTCATATTCCATTCCTTGATTATATGAATCATTTTCGTTTACAATTTCGTAATGGTGTCCCGGCAAAATACCATGCTTTTGCAAAGCATCGTAAGCTACACTATCTTTCATTTTGATTTTTTTTGCCAAATCACATAGAAATCGCAAGTATAAATCCTGTTGTTTCGACTTGGAAATATCTTCATTCATTTCGATAATAGGTTCGTATTCGTGTAAAAAATTGGTGGAATCATCGATTTTTACACTAGTAGACTCGTGTATTAAAGGAAGAGAATTTTGTTTTGTAAAGTCGCTTGTAATGGACTCGTATTCACTAGTTGTTATTCTGRGTAAAGGCAGTGATGAAACTTCAAGTTTTGTGGTTTTGGGTGGGAGGTGGTCAGTTTCATAAACGTTGTTTTCACTTTTCCTATGCGCATTTCGCATCTCTACGTCTTTTTGATCTAGAGAACAAGTGCAACGTTTACGATTTCTCCTGAGTATGTGTATATAAACACTTAAGGCGAATACTAGAACAGTTGCGGTGACGGTGTAGCAAAGGGCTGCAATTTGCAGCGTCTCCGACCAAAAATCTGAAAAAAAAACATTAGAACATGAATCTAATAAAAAATGCTASAATTTTTTTTATTCACAATCACTAATGTAATATGCCGATTACTAACCTTTTAAAGGGGTAAAGCTAATGAACAGTAATATAATTTTATCCCTTGAGTGGTAATATGCAGGTTTGCCAACGTTAGATTACAAAAATACCGGAAATTTTTTCTTTCAAATTGTCAAGTTTACATAATATTTTGCTAAATGAGTATTCAATTGCTTTTGTAGCAGTTTCTCTTACTTTTGGGGAAGTACACTGCTCCATTTCAACAATTTTAATATCAGATTCGCATATTATTTCAATATTTTTTCTTACATTTCTGAAATGTCAAAAATCAAGCTCAATTTGAATGACCTATCACGTTTAGACCTTTGTTATAATTTTATTTTATTCAATTTTTTGACTAAAAATGATATGATTATGAATAAAATAGCATACAAATCTCGGTGGTAATGGCATTACCCCTTGTGCTTTAATGCCATATTTACCACCTCGTTTATAATGTACTATTACTCACCTCGATTGTAATACTATACTACAACTATTCTTTTCTAATTTTAGTAAGAATCTCAATAATAAACATTTAACTTACTCATTAGTGCAATAAGTGATGATAAGTGATCATCTTTCAAATTCTCCTTACACCACTAGCGCACTACTATTTATTATTACACAAAAATGTTCCTAAGTACATTGCTTTTAGGCAAGTCTACAAATTACTCATTCACAAATCTTTGTAAATAAACATATTTGCGACATAATTGTAAATTTAATCTATCCTAACCTAATCTAATCAAAATTATCTACTACCAATATAAATTTAATAGCTACTTGCTATGTGGTAATCTATATCCAAAAGTAGGTATAATTTTAATTATTATCAGTTGCAGCAAGTAGCTAAAAATTTAACTTTAAAAAAAAACATAGACAAAGAATAATATTAATTTATATAGTAAAATACAACCTTCAAAGTTATTCAGTTCTTCAGTTGATTAAGGCGCTTTTTTCCAAAGCATTCTTCGAAAAAACGCTTTTTTAAAATTTGATCAGCATGTAAAATTTGATGATATCGTATAATACATACATCGTTGTAATCAGGAACAAAGAGACTTTTCAAAAATACAGAAATCAAATATGGCGTCCATAAGAAAATCCAAAGTTGAGTCTTGTAACTCTGATATCAAGAGTGCCGTCGAAAATACGAGGACAGATTTAGATTCCTTGTAAAAAAGTGCCTTAAGAACGTCCTAGTTAAAAACGTCTAGGTCTTTTAGTTTGCGCTTGAAAAAATAAAAACCAAAATTACAAATTTCCGTTTTTTGCGAATAATTCAAAAACTAAAAGTGACACATTAAATTTTCTTTCAGATTATTGTTCAGCATAAAAATACGCAACTTTGCCCTAATTTAAGCGACCTCGTACCTCTGATAATAACTGAGCTCCCCATTGTGGAGTTCGAAAAACGAACAGCCCTGTATATGACTCACCCTGTATATTGTTTCAGTTTCAAATTAATAAGCGAAACTATTATTATTTGGCTAAACACTAAAAAATAAACCTCTACACAAAAAAAATACTAAATTACTCATAGGAATCAACATAAATACGGGATTATGTTGTTCTAATTTTTGAAAGAATTTTATCAAAGTAAAATCTAAAACAATAGTTTAACGACTCCAAGTACCTTAGGTACCAAGTCTTAGGTGGGACACCCAGTAGCAGCTGTAACATGACTTTGGAAAAAAATCAAAAGAATATTTAGATAGAGATCTGCAAAACAATGTCTATGATAACGACATAATAGCTAATTTAAAAAGATGATGTATTGCGACAAGGAATTTTGCTAAAAAGAAAAATTTTTTGGTCTATTTTGAGCGTTTACTTTTTGTTTTACAATACTTGCACACGCCACTGTCAACATCAACGTAAATATACAGGGTGTCCCAGCGAATTGGTAAAGTGCAATATTGACCTTTAAACGATAAAATTTTAAAACATGTATATAGAAAATTGATAGATACTAATCTAGTCCAATGCCTAAAATTATTTTCAACTATACAGCGTGTCCCAAAAATAAGTTACAATACAAACTAGTGTTTTTTTAAATGAAACACCTGATGTTTCTAGCATTTTTGGATGCATATTTTTATGACAATCTTTTCAAGCTAAACTTTTATTGGTCGATTTTGTAAAAAACGTTATAAATACTGAAATTTGGATTATTTCATTGTAAAAATAAAGAATAATGGATTCAATTTAACATAAATGTGATTATTAAGTGGTATTTCTTCCATTTCTTCTGTAACTGTGCACTCTTTGGCTACTGCAATAATAGTTATTATTTTTTTTAATATTTAAAGTTAAATATCTTTTTAGTTATTGATTATAAACACCTAAAAGTAAATGATTTTGGAAAGACAATTTATTAATCTCTTAAATGCAAAAACAATAAATAGGGTGGTCCATTTAAATTTTTTAAGTTATTGAACTTTTAAGAGACGTCTTCATTTTTTTAACTTTGCAAATGCAACACACTAAAAAAATGTTACAGCCTTATAGCTTGTACTTTCTTCGTTGCAGAAAGAAAAGAAAAAAATTGTTCTAGCTGTCTTAGTTTTTGTGTAATAAATTTTTAAAAAATACKTGTTTTCGTCAAAAAAACTTATTTTTAAAACTAAGCAAAATCGACCAATAAAAGTTTAGCTTAAGAACATTGTCATAAAAATCCACATCCAAAAATGTTAAGAAACATATGGTGTTTCATTTAAAAAAACACAAGTTTGAATTGTAATTTATTTTTGAGACACGCTGTATAGTTGAAAATAATTTTAGGCGATGGACTAGATTAGCTTCTCGTATACATATTTTATTTACATATTTTAAAATTTTATCGTTTATAGGTCAATATTGGACTTTACCAACTTGCTGGGACACCCTGTATTTACATTATGATTAAATTATTACTCGGTTCCAGTAAAACTTAGCTTTCTGACACGTTGGACATACACGTTCTTCTTTCTTACCCACACAGTTTTGCCCGTCCAGGTAAAAACGTGTAAAAAGAACAAAGTCAATGGGCCCCTTAAGGTTGAACTATACTGAATAAAAAAATAAATCGTTATTTAAAAATTCTGAAAAAAATATCATAACTTTTTCATGGCCTTAGCAGCAATATATCTTAATTTGAAATTTTTTGTCGGTGCCGTTTAAAAATGAATGCTATACAAAAAAGTTTATTATCTTAGCTAATGATGGAACAAGTTTAGTAAAAATTTTAATAAACCTTGTTTTAGGCACTTTTATCTGTTTTCAAGGAAAACTTTATGCAAAAATTGTTTTTAAAATTAAAAATTACAATAATCTTAGTAGTGTGTTTTTATCAACCTATCGGTATTTCGGTTGCAATCTGGTCTCTACTTCCGCCGAAATCCGGTCATGCTTTTCTAGAACTGACCGTAGCCGCAATCCGGACACACCGATAAAAACTACTTTTTTTTTGGTTTACTTATTTTTTGATCAAAGTTCAATGGGCAAACAGTTAACAATAAATACTTTAAACTAAATAGTGAATGAGCTGTATGAAATTGAATTCACAAATTTAGTTATGACCCTCGCATTTGCCTTACTTGACCCTACCTATATTTTTTATTGTATAAAATTATTATAGTTCAACTTCATATTTTAGGAGAACCTTCCGTTTTTGCACCTTTATAATCACTTTTTATTTGTCATATTTTTCAAATTTCTTTTTGCAAAGTGAGATAAATAAAATTCTTCATAAAATATCTTCCACTGTGAACCTCCAAAATAATCTCAAATCTTTTTTTTTAGATTATAATTAATTACAGCGAAAGAAAAATTATGTCCCATTAGTAAATAACAAATAACCAAAAATTATGTTAATTAATGAACAAAAGTGACTACTAATTTATTATAACTCTGATTTTAAGTCGGTGATTTACCATAATGCATCCACTTGCCTAGTCGACTCTACGGATTTTATTATTTTATGATCATGTTAATATATTAATTATTAATTATTATTAATTAATATTGTAATTACTAATTACAATTAAAGAAAAATTGTGTTATTACTAGTAAATAACAAATAGCCAAAAATTATGTTAATTAATAAACAAGAGTGGTAACTGATTATTATTACTGATTATTTGAATTTTTAATTGCGGTTTACTGTAAACTGGTAAACTTATAGAGAGTATAACAATAAATAGTAATTATTTATCTAAATTAAAAAATTTTCGTCCTAGTATGACCGACCTCCTTACTAAAATTTTTCTAAATAAAACATTTTTCATCCACTTGCCTAACCGAAACCGGGTCTAAGAGTTTTATGATCGTAATGTTATTTCTACCCTTCTCTACTTGTTTACCTATCTGCTGAAGTCAAGATCCTAGAAGCCGGTTTAGAAAAAATCCCTCTAGTGGCTAGTAGAAATATCAGATCACAAAGAAACGAAGAAATGAACCAAATCTATTTGATTGGGACCAAGTATATGTTGGGTTGTCGGTTACGGCACTAAATATAGCGCCACCCTGTGTGCCAGAAACACATTACTTCCCAGTATAGTTCAACCTTAAGAAACAGTAATTTTAATATCGAGCGATCAAGATAATTTGTAATCGAGTCATCCTTGGATTCAAAAACGTATGTCTATAAAATGTCAAGTAAAATGACAAGTAGAAAGGTAAAACAGCATGATCAAAAAGGTGATAATTATAATAACTAAATTTATAATTTACTTTCACAAAAGTATGGTCCTATTCGTATTATGATACGTCGGCGACTAATTCCAGCCCATTTTGCAGTTTTACCTTACGACTTGTCATTTTATTTGATGTTTCACGTGAAGTTAGATCAAAAGCAGACATACATTCTCGGATGCCAAGATGACTCGATTACAAATTATCGTGTTCGCTTGATCTTATCACCTATTGTCTTTGTTGCCTCATTTAAAAATGATACAAAAACTTAACAAAAAGTAACTAAATAGAAGTGATGTCAGTTTACTGATAAGTAATAGTAAATACACTACCGTTTCGGTAATCTTTATTATTTTTAAGGTTTGTTGTAAGTCCGTCTATTTATAGTTTTTTTTTTATAAACTGTGATGACCTAAAAGGCCATACCCTGCCCGCCGAAAGTGAATACCTGAGCGCCAAATTCAAATGAAAACAAAATGGCCGAAAAGTCGTGATCGTCACCGAAGTGGTTAGGAACCTACGTTGTGTTCAACTAAGCTACAGCGCGGGTGATTTGAAAACTGCAGTGCGGTTGTTTTTGTTTGAAAACTACTGTGTGGAACACCTTGCCAAGTCATCCCCTCGGTTTGGCGCCACTTTTTCACTGCAAACTCCCGGGCTAAACCCATAAGACACGTTCGCAAGTCATCCCCTCGGTAATAGTTTCTCGTGGGCAAGCCTTATTTCTTTCGTACGCAAAAACTTCCGAAACCCATAAGACACGTTCGCAAATCATTTTGAAATATTTGGAGTTTTTCAAAAATTTTTGGATCTGCACCTTCCACTTTAAAAATCGGTAACTCTGCTATTTTTAAAAATTTTCAATTCGTTTTTTTGGCGTTTGAAAGATAAAGTTTAGATCTTTCCTCCGGTGTTTTCAAATTTTGAAAAAGAAATTAACAAACCATAAAATTTTAAGGTTACTTTTGTAATAATTCAAATACCCATAACTCAATTTTTCCAAATAAAATACCCCAATTTTTAATTTACTAGATGGAAAAGAATTTAATTCTGCATCGATCTGTATTAACATCCCTATACCTAAATTTAATAATTTTTAAGTTATGGTGATTTTTTGTTGAGACTGCCGAAAATCTGTTATTAGCCACATTCGTTTTCGTATAGTTTGCTATGGAAATAAAAAATGTCAAAATTGTTTCTCAATAAATGTCGACAGTGACTTATTTTTGACAAATAGTGCCAAAATATGTAGAGTCAAAGCTACTCAAACTTAGATTTAATTAATTTATTTTGTATTTATGGAGAGTGTAACAAAATTATGATGACGTTCTTTAAACAAAAATATTTTTTTCACTTGTTAGCTTTATATAATGATCGCATGGTAGAACCTATCAATAATAATTAAGTTTGCATAACTTTGATTCTCCATATTTTGACACTATTTGTCAAATAGTAATTTACTGTTGACGTTTGTTTAGAGAAAATTTTGACATTTTTGATTTCCATAGCAAACTATGTGAAAACGGGTGTGGTTAGTAATAAATTTTCTGTAGTCTTAAAAAAAAGTCCATACCTTGAAAATTATTAAATTTAGGTATAGGGAATGTTAATACAGATCAATGCATAATCATATTCTCTTGTATTTAGTAAAATAAATACGATTATTCTAACTCTCAATACTTCTAATGTGGGATTTAGACGGAACATCCTGTATATTAAAGAATTTAAATTTATTTGAGAGTGAGAAGATAAGAACTGAAATGAAAATACACGATATTGATGATTAATGCTAAAACGGTGAAACACCTTGTTACCCGGCCCAGCTGGAGTGTCACACTTTATGTTCGTGGCTGTACACGTTCAGGGATCGCCAATTTTCTTTGCTCCGCATCTCTTTTTAAAAAGGTGACAGGAAGTTTTGGTAGATGTTGAAGTAATAAAAACTAACTCTATAGTTTCCAGGAACGTCGCCGATTTTGTTTATCGTTTCTGCGAAACCCCCGGCTGGGTCGATTTCCGGT
>NW_025400985.1:13429140-13437781 GCF_015345945.1 Tribolium madens | reverse complement strand
TCGTACAGGGAGCCCTCTACTTTTGTACTTTACACTTCATTAAATATTCTTTTAATTAATAGCCCAAGCGTATTCTTTCAAGATACCTTCAACAGTAGATATCCAGATTTTTTCTAAGGAATAAATAAAACACCCAATATATTTACTATGTATAATGTACTGGAAAAATTAAAACAAATTTGTATACTCACAACAGCTAGTTACGGTATTATACTGGTGGCAACATTTTTATGGCCGCGCCAATATTTGTGTATGTTTGGCAAGGCCATAAAAATGCTACCGGTCCACTACTAATTTATAAATATCTTAATACGCATGGGTAATCAGGCCGTTAGATAAAAACAGGTAATGAATAAGTAATAAACAGATAAGAAAAGGATAAAAACAGGAAATAAACGGGTAAAACTGGTAATCTGTTTATCTTATTGGTCAAAATGATCACGCATGCGTATTAAGACATTTATAAATTAGTAATGGGGGTGGGGCCAGAATCCCTCTATTTACACTACTTATAAGATTTTTTAGGATACTACTACGATCACTTTCAATTTGAGCAAAAATTCATGAAAACAAAAATTCATACAGGTGCGCCAGAACTCGCGCCCCAGAGAACGTAAGATGCCAGAAACTTGGAAAAAATGTTAAAAAAATTTTATTTATAAAAATTTCGAAGTTATGAGAGTTCAAATTTTGCACTTTGATTCTATTTATTTATGTTGGAAAAATAATTATCCAAGTTTTTTTGGTACAGGCTATTAGAAGAGGGAACAAGGAAGCTGTATCCTAAATTGTAACTCTGTTCAATGTTGTTTGTGGCTTTTATTAGCAAAATTTTTATACCTTTACTAAATAATTGTAATTTGTAAAAAAATTTATACAAGATCATCAGTATCATTAAATAAACATAAAAAAATGTCAAATGTCAAAAAATAAATGTCAAAATTTTTTGACAGAAACATTTTTTTAAACATTTTTTCCATGTCTTGGTATCTTATCTTACTTGAAATTTTTGGGGCGCGAGTTCTGGCCCAGCCTGTATTCCGGACTCGTAACTAACTATGTAAACGCTAGTTACCAATTCAGTATCCTAAAAAATTATTTTCTTAAAATTCGTCTATATTTGCTTAAATTTGATAGTTTTGACTTACCAAACTTATTTATGAGAGATTTATTTAAGGTGGTTGTAAAGCTATTGTTATTAAAGCGACCAGCTGGTCGTTGAAACAACCTCAGAGGAAACAAACCTTTACAATTGAGGGGTTGGGGTTTCTTTATCGCTAAAAACCTCTATTGCACTAGAAAATTCAAGCAAATATAGACAGACTTTAATCTAAACGAATACCTAATAATTCAATAAATAAATACTGTATCTAGCTAAAAATCATGGAGGATTAAATAGACAATTTATTCCTCCATGCTAAAAATGGCAACTTATATTTTATTTTAACTCTGTCTTTATCTTTTCAACGCGTTAATTAATTAAATCTCAGAAGGTCATTCGTAGTAAGAGAACACCCACTTTTCTTAATATTTAGTACTTCCTGAAGAACATTTCTTGTCGCTTCTTCCCGGTTTTTACCCACATGCATAAAATACAAATCGGTATCGTTAATTTGAACATACATAATACAAGGTTCCTTTTGGAATTGCTTTAATGTGTAGCAAATGTTGTGTAATCTTAGTTTATTTTGAAGACTCTCAATAGTTTCTTCGTCGGCCTAAATAASTAGTAGATGATGAAATGTTACAAAATCCTATTCTTACCAAAGTGATGCCAGGAGTGGGTTCAAGAATCTGACTCGTTTTTGACAAAGTAACCTTTGTTTCATTTAATGTGAGTCGATTATACTTTTGTATAATATCTCCAGCATTGTTTAATGTAATTGTTGTTTTTTCATGTACCCTCAGTAAAACTGGTTCATTTTTCTTAACCCTTAAAATTACTTTTAAAATATATACAAAAACTACATTAAAACTTACAATTCCAACATTTGTCTTGCAGCATCCTGCTTGGCGTCTTTCTTATTCATCCCTTTCCCCATGCTTTCTTTATCCAAAAAAGAACATTTAAAGAAAAAGTCGCCGTTTACCGAAACCGTGATAAAATCATAATTTGGATACTTTGCGCCAAATTTGGCTGCATATTCGTTCAAATCGCCGACGTAATTTCTAAAGACATTATCAACACGAGGTAAGGATGTTTGTTCTAAAATTATGATTTCCGAAGACTTATGATCTTCTTTCAGTTTCATGAGAGCGTTTTTAGCGCTTTCGTGTTTAGCAGTCTTTTTGGAGGTTCCATAACCAATAGCAGTCACGCCAGCTGCACGAACAGTACATTTAAAAGAAGTACCAGAACCTTCCTCGACGTAGATGGGCAGAGGGACTCCCCTAGCAGCCATTAGTTCTTGTAGTGCGGATATGGGTGTTTTGCCGTTCATTATGGATCTTCCTGAAATTAAACACAAATAAGGCGACCAGTTTTTTTATATTTTATCCTCAAGGATCGCAGTTTCTTACAATTTTATGAGGCCTGTGCCTGTAAAATGCAATTAGCAATACAAGTCGGTATTTTGGGGTGCGTACATTAGACGCAGGTCTCGTAAAGTTTTGTAAAACACCTTGTATACAGAGTGTGCCAAAACTCACGCCCCAGAGAAAAATGCGATGTATAGTAAAATCGTTTTCATAAGACCTACTAAAAATTTTATGGCACATTACTCGTATAAGGGACTAACCAAACAATGGCTTGAATTTGTAACCCTACATAAATGGCACGTTCCTTTGCAAGTGTTGCTGCACCCACTAGAATAAGACAGGGCCGTATTTAAAACTAAAGTAGTGGTAGTGGTTTACCGAGCTATTATTTAATAATAGCTTGTTAATAACCACCTGGCTTTTTTTTAATTTCTTAAAATACTTGACTTTAATAACAACTACATCAAAAACTATTAAAACATTTCAAGTATTTTAGACAAAAAGAAAGTAAGTAATTCGGCCCTATTAAAAACTGACCTGTTTCAGGGTCCGCGTGAGTTCCACTAATTTATTATTTGTTTACCTTCTGGTTTACTCTTAACAATACCACATTTAACTTAAAAGTAATAAAATTTTTAGTAGGTCTTAGGAAAACGATTTTATTATAAGGTAAGATACCAGGAACATGAAAAAAATGTTAAAAAATTCTATCTATAAAAATTCTGGAGCTATGAAAGAAATGATTTTCCAAGTTTTTTTGCTACAAGCTATTAGAAGAGGAAACAAGGAAGCTGTATCCAAAATTGTAACTTTGTTATTTTTTTTCATGTTCCTGGTATCTTATCTTACTTGAATATTGACACACGCTGTATGTGTGCCAGCGACTTGGTAAAGTCCATTATTGACATTTAAATGTTAAATTAAAAAAATAAAATTATTTAAGACATTGATAGATACTAAACTATTGCATTGCCTGAAATTATTTTTAGCTATACAGTGTGTCTCAAAAATAAGTTACAATAAAAACTTATGTTTTTTTTTTTAATGAAATACCTACCCAATGTTTCTTAGGCATTGTTGCTGCATTTAATATTAAAATAAATAAAAAAAAGTCTTTTCTTAAGTCCTATTATCTCAAAGTATATTGTTATATCGGGTCTTTTTTTAAATTCGACGTCGACGTTGGCTTTGCAAAATTGATTGTGAACCAACCCCACCAAGATTACCAAAATTAAGATTATGATGGTTAACTTTGTGTTTGTTTATGTGTTCGTGGTGTGTTCACAACTAGCTTGTCACGGCCAACTGCGACGTCGAATTTTAAAAATGACCCGTTACTTGCTATATGTTTTGTCTATTTTTAAATTGCCATCTTCAGGCAATATTGTTTAATTCACTTCCGATCCCGCCTAATACTTTTATTATGTCTCTTACATTACAAAAACAAAAATTTGTGTGTTTAATTTTAACTTTTTAAGTTATTTAACTTTTAACAAACTTCTACATTTTTTATCTTTACAAATGCAATACATAAAAAACTGTTGTACCTTTAAAGTTTCTACTTTCTTCTTTGTAGTAAGTTAACGTGGAAGCGTTAACACCTCAATTTTTAAAAAAATATTTTATTCTTCGACACTGTCAAAATTTACGGTTTTTCTCCCGTGTAAGGAAGTTTTGACAACTGTTTGGCATTTCTCAATACGAAACGTCAGACTATTTTTGACAGATTTAATTACACTCGTTTGAGTGTAAATCGAACGGATTATTTCACCGAGTGGGTTATTAAACCACGAGTGTAACGTCGAATAAATAACTATTATTTCACTCAAAATTATTATTACACTTATTTTATTATTATAACTTCACTTTTACAATTATTTTATTAATTTCACAATTAATTTAATTTTACAATAATGAATGGCTTGAGAGAACTTAAAATTGAAACTTGACAAACCCAGACTTAAATTCCGAGTAAAACGCGTATTTTTTATCCTGCATTATAATATAAATTAGTGCAACGGTTGCAAGGTTTTTGATGATGGTAAAACGCGTGATGTTTACGTCTCCTTATGGAGGCTTCTATGCTGATCCATATGCACGTGGATGGAGATAACATAACAGGTAGTATTTTTTTCTAGTTGTCCTAGTTTTTGCGTAATACATTTTTTAAAAGAGTATGTTTTTGTCAAAAAACCCTTATTTCAAAAACTAATCAAAATAACAGTTAAACTTAAAAATATTGTAATAAAAAGCTACATCCAAAAATGCCAATAAACATACCCATGGCGTTTTATTTAAAAAAAACGTATTGTAACTTATTTTTGCAACACGTTGTGGAGTTGACAATAAATTCAGGCGCTGCAGTAGATTAGTATCCACCAATTTCCTATATACCTACAGGGCGAATCATTTATAAGAAAGAGCTTAATCCATTTTCAGACGCAACCCCAAATTGATACATCTTGGCTGTTATTATTTATTATGTTAAAGAAAAAAAAAATAATTAAAATCAAAGTAGTGTAGGGCCATTTTTGAAACAACAATTAATTAATCGATTTAGATACTCGTACAATTAAGTACTATGCCCGTTGGTGACCTGAAATTGAAAAAAGAATTTTGAAAAGTACCCACTCAACCACTTTGAAATAATCCTGTCAAAGCCTGTAAAAATAAAATGAGGGTGTGAAACATCTGGTTGCGATCAACGACCACTCGGGGGTGGTGTGACCTGACCCTCGTAAAATATTCCATGTTTTAGGTATGGGTTTTCTCAGAAAAACTGTCGAAGTCTGTTTATGAATATGTATTTAGTTAATTGCTCGAGATTATAGTGTCAGAAATAATATTGAAATTCAGTAAAGAAAAATAAAAACAATTACGGTGGAAAACCCTGTCTTACAGTAGGTAGTTGTTGATATGTCATTAATTAAATTTGATAATGTCACCAATTCCACTTTTTCCCTTCAATCCAAAATGTACTCAAACGACGAAAAAACTGACATGATCTTATTGATATACAGGTGTTCGTTTTTCGAGCTCCACCATAAGAGAACGACGTTGGTTAAATTAGGGCAAAGTTGCGTATTTTTATGCTGAACAATAATCTGAAAGAAAATTTAATGTGTCGTTATTAGTTTTTGAATTATTGTAATTTTCGTTTTTATTTTTTCAAGCGAAAACTAAAAGACCTTTTTAACTAGGACGTTCTTAAAGCTTTTTTTTTACAGGGAATATAAATCTGTCATCGTATTTCATAAGACGCTCTTGATACAACACTCAAATTTAAAAAAAAGCGTTTTTTTCTTAGAGTGCTTTGGAAAAAACGGCACCACAAATCTTGACAGTTCAATTGAATTTAGATCTGGAATTCACATTTCCGGCAAACTTACGAGTACCTACTTAAAAATAAAGGTTTTGAAATAGGAACAACGTGATAAACTAGAATTTACTTTTCGCAAAACAAAACAACACAAAATTATGAAAGAATTTAGTTTGTTAGTTAAAATTGTTGGCATTTTTTCCAAAGCACTCTTCGCAAAAACGCTTTTTCTTAATTTTGATCAACATGTAAAATTTGATCATATCGTGTGATACATCGTTGTAATCTGGAACAAAAAGACTTTTCAAAAATACAGAATTCAAATGTGGCGCCCATAAGAAAATCCAAAGTTGAGATTTCTTGTAAAAAAGTGTCTTAAGAACGTCCTAGTTAAAAACGTCTGTCTTTTACTTTTCGCTTGAAAAAATAAAAACGAAAATTACAAATTTCCGTTTTTCCCAATAATTCAAAAACTAATGATGACACATTAAATTTTCTTTCAGATTATTGTTCAGCATAAAAATGCGCAACTTTGCCCTAAGTTAACCGACTTCAAATCTCTTATAATAACTGAGATCCCCATGGTGGAGCTCGAAAAACGAACACCCTGTATGGAGAATGCCACAAAATGCTGTCGCTGAATCTGTACCGTATAGTCTGTTCCATTTAATAAACAATTGTCAGTGTCAAAATTTGAAAAAAAATTCGTTGTATGCCTTTAATTGAAGAAATTTATGAACTAGGTGTATTGCTCACCCCAAATCCGGGTACGTAATGTAGATCTAATTTCTCAATTTTCCCTTTTAGAGCTATATGAACTACTTTTATACACGATTTTGACATTGACAATTGTTTATTTAAAAAAACAGATAATAGGTACATCGTAGGACGTCAATTTATAAAAACTGTCAAAGCTATCACAGGTATCTATGTTTATTTCTTTGAAAAATTTTAAACAAAACATCAATAAACGCATAGTGAGAATGTATATTGGGTTAGAACTGAAAATCAGTTAGGGCCTTTATTATTTATGACTCACCCTGTATAGGCTGCCCCACGAGTAATAATGACAATGGGCCCGAAATATTTTTAAAGCAACCAACATTACATGCAAAGATAATAAAATATTTGGTTTTCATTAATTAAATAGAACTTTGCATCGTCATTTGTTTTTAAAATGCAAAACTTTTTTTTTAACAGCAACAGAGGCCAAATTGAGAGAAATTACAATTATGTATCTCTCGTTTGATATTCAGGTCGCACAAAATGTTTTACGCCATATTATATTATATTATATTATATTATATTATATTACATTATATTATACAGGGACATTTTTTTTATTACATAACCCTGTGTATACTTTTAAAAAAAACGGGTCAATTTCATAGGGTAGGCGACCAACATTTCAAGCTTTTAGAGGGTACTAGATATTAAAATATTCAAAACGAAAATTTTGTGTTAAGTTTGTCAAATTTGTGTGTTTGTGAAATTTAAAGCGCATCAGCTTTGAAAAGTTAATCCCATTTGTATGCCATGTACACCAAAGTGGAGCGGGAGATATGGCCGCATCGCATGGCCCCCACAATCGCCACACTTGGCACTTAACGATTTTTTTTCTTTGGGGGTATTTAAAAACAAAAATGTATACTAATGTTCTAATGCAAAATTTAGAAGAGCTGAAAGAACGTATTCGTACAGAATTTAATAATATAGTTCCTGAATTTAGCAGGAATGGAGTGGCAGGAACTGCAAGGAAAGCATTTTGAACACTTGTTTTAATTATTAAATATTTTTCATGTCTTGATGGGTTTTATTTTTTTTTAAATTAATATTTAATTACATTTACTTTGTTATTTTTAAAAGCTTGTCTTTTATTTAACGATATTAAAGCCTTTGTAATATTGGTTGCTTATGCCTAGACTAACTAAATCGAAATAGTCAAGTTGACCCGGTTTTTTAAAAGTATACATAGGGCTATGTATACTAATAAAAAAATGTCCCTGTATATTATAGTCTAGTAAACGCGAAAACTTCAGCCAATTTTTTTTAATATAAACAAAAAAAATTCAGTTATGTACGAGTACATACCAGGTGAATAAAAAGTATGGAACCAAGCGTTTTTTTCGTAAACTAAGGACTTTACGAAAGAAATAATTAGTGTAGCGTAAAGTACAATTAAAATGTGACCATTTATCAAAAATAACATTTTTCGAAACTTCTTTTAGTTTTCGAGTTTTAGAAAAAAAAATTTTTTTTAAATGGCAACCCACCATGATAATTTTTTTAATTAAAGATTTTGATCTAAAAATGACCTCTGATTAAATAAAATTGCTTTTTAGCCAGTACTTTTTTTTTAATAAATTGTTATAGTTGAAACGACCCCTTCGGTTACGTTCGGAAGATCTTCGCGATGAGCTCGGAACACAACTTCAACAATTTATTAAAAAAAAGTACTGGCTAAAAAACAATTTTATTTAATTAGAGATTATTTTTAGATCATAATCTTCAATTAAAAAAATTATCATGATTGTAAGACAAGGTTTTCCACCGTAATTTTTATTTATTTTTTTCTCACTTTTCTTTAGGGAATGGCAATATTATTCCTGATACTTACATCGTTTTCTAATCTCGAGTAATTAACTAAATACGTTTTTATAAACAGACCTCGAGAGTTTTTCTGAGAAAACCCATAAAACTTGGAATATTTACGAGGGTCAAGTCAAGCCACCCCCGAGTGGTCGATGATCGAAACCAGATGTCTTTAAGACTGTGAGAACCAATTCTCTAAAAATCGTCGAGTTAGAATTAGTTTTAACCCACACTTCATCGGGGTAGTTTGAG
>NW_025400985.1:13423948-13427590 GCF_015345945.1 Tribolium madens | reverse complement strand
ATTTTATTTTTACAGGCGTTGCCTTATCATTAAATGATGACCTGACCTCGACACCTTGGCACCAGCTGTTCTGACAGGATTATTTCAAAGTGGTTGAGTACTTTCAAAATTATTAAAGTAGTGAGTTGTTAAAATTGCCGCCGGCCTAAAATAATTTCCCTGACAATTGTTAATTGCGTTCCTTTCGCAAATTTAGTTCACCAACGGCCATTGTAATGAAGTTTGCACGTGTTCAAATCGGCTTTAACTTTGTGTCTCAAAAATGGCCCTACATGATGGGTTGCCATTTCAAAAAAATTTTTTTCCAAAACTCGAAAACTAAATGAAATTTCGAAACATGTTATTCTTGATAAATGGTCACATTTTAATTGTACTTTACGCTACACTAATTATTTTTTTCGTAAAATGCTTAGTTTACGAAAAAAACGCTTGGTTCCATACTTTTTATTCACCTGGTATATATTTCTATTACTTTTTTAATACATAAGTTACGTGGTTGTGAAATCTGAAAAGTATGACATGATGAAACCGTTTGGTGTTTGTAAGTATAAACTAAAAAAATGAAATATTAAACTCCTGTCATAAAAATCATGTCGATTAAAATTATCGTTATCTTTATCTCAAACCTTAAAAATGAGTCATTTACTGACAAAAACAAAAATAAACCCAGAAACAATAAACTTTACAAAGTATTACACAAAACATACAAGGGAAACAGTCCACAAAATCTCACTCATTAACAACTTACGTTTTGTAACGATTTCGCCGGGGTTTTACACAACTTTATGGAGCAAACAACACGTCACGACAAGTTGACCAGTCGAGTCTGTAGACCTGCGCTTCGTGATTACTGATTACTGATTACTGAACGAACTGATTAGATGAACTTAAAATAGAACAGAGAAAGTGGCATAATTTGTGTGTCTACAATACAGACTGAAGTTTACTAACATTTATTAAGATTTAGGTTAAGCCACTGCCACTGAAAGCAAGAAGTGATACGTGGCCTTGGTGTGATTGGAGGTTTCCCGATTGACGCTGAATTATCAAGATTTAAAAGAAGACTTTTTTAATTTGCAATGAGTGCATTTTTGAAATGAAACAATCTTAAAAATACGTTTTTACCAATAGATAAAGTTTCTGTTTCCTGAACTTACAAGTAAAATATTGTTAATTTTTACCAAGATTTTTACTTAGGTATTAATAATAGACATTAACTGAACAAATTTTAGATCTTTTTGTTGTTAACTAAACTAAATTTCGATAACACGTGACCACATAATTAATTTTTTTCCACTACTAGCTGTGAAGTTGACAATTATTGCGTCTCTTAGCCAACTGAGAAGTTGAATTTCTCTATTAGTGGTTAATAATTTTTTCAATTGTTAACCTAGGTTAATAATGAACAAATTCAAATGTTTTGAGATTGCAGGGATAGTTGTTTAACAAAAACTTGTGCAACGTAATTTTGTATACCCAGGAGATTGTCTTTAACGTATTCGCTGCTTGAAATTACCTAACACGATAAAATTATTTGAATAAAAATGCCATTAGTTTAAAATTCGCGCTCAACCAATAAATGACAGATGAGTGATGGATGACATCCCGTAACTACAACATAGCGGAATGCGGGAGCCGGAGTTTGGTTTTGGTAGAAGACTATCGAAACAACAGAACTTTATTTAAACAAGTATTAATACAATGAACATAAATTATTGTTTCCCAAAGTTATAATTAATTGTGCAATTGTGGCAAGTCATAGTGATTGTTGCACCCGATGTGTTAGTTAGAGCTGTTGTTGGTAAATTGATAACCATATTATGTAGAGTACTGGTTTCATAGATGTTATTAGGTGAAGATGAGGTTGATAGAAATGCAGTCGATGAAGGTGAACGCTGTGACTCGACTGATAAAGCCACAGAAGTTGAAGATGTAGAAGGCCCTTGGAGCATATCTGCGATTGACCTTTTGAGTACCAGTGACTCCTCAATGTAACCTTCTGCTACCGTTGCAGATTTCCAACCCCCATGTTGTAATGTCAAATCTGCATCAGACTACTTGATTTTTTGTTTTATTAGTGGAAAGACGAATTTGCATTCCTGTGCTACTTGATTTTTACAAGAAAAAAATTATTTTTTATCTTTTGCCTTAAATTTGGCTAGTAGTGGAAAAAATAGTATATACACCACGGTGGCGAAGACATTTATAGGCCTCGCACCTTATTCCGCTCGGGGCGAAGCCCCTCGCGTAATAATCTTGATGCTCGGTCAATAATAATAGTCTTCGCCACCTTGGTGTATAATGTACTAATCTTTTAGAAAGTCTATAATGTGTGTTGGGTACAGTTGGAAGAATGATAATGGTGTTTACATCTTACGAATCCGGTATTTAACTTTTTGGCCTTTACAACTGTAACTGACATTTTTAAACATTTTTGACAGCTACGGTATCTGATTTTTACAAGGCATTTGTGCGGTTTTCAAAGATTCTGAAAAAAAAGATACTTTAGAGTAAATAAAGTCCATTAATGTTGAGAGGAATTACCGCACAAAATTGTCTATTTAGTATTCAAAAACAAACACAATTCTTTTTTTCGTCAAAATTCTATTCAACGGCATCTCGTCTCGTGGTGAAAATAGAAAACGCATAAACCCGCCATGTGTTGACAAATCGAAATTTAAATTAATCTTAGAAGGGCCAAAAAGTTTTGTACAGGGTGTACCAAGTTTTAGGGCCGGCGCAAAAATAAATATTTCTAATTGATTACAAAATAATTTTGCAGTCGTGTGAAATCAGCCACAGGTTCATGACGTAGAGGAAATTTCAGACGAAATTTTCGTGAAAAAGAGTTTTGATAACGCACGTAATTTACGACCGATGATTTGGTTAGTAAATGATTTTATAAAGAAGAGAATTAATGAACACAAGGCGAACTCACCCTTTGATAGCAACAACCCTTTCAGAAGCCTCAGAAATTATTGTTTTAACAAGAATTAATTCCAATCTCAGAAAGTAAAATCGTTTATACGAAATAATTTATTATTTTCTATCGAATAAATTTGACTAATCAAAGTTTCTTGCAAACTCATCCTTTAACCTAGGCACAACCCCGGACTCAGAAATTATTTATTTTTGAAAAATTCCGATCTGAGAAAAGAAAATGCTTTGTATATACGAAAACATTTCTTATCTTTTATTGAATAAAACTGACAGATCAAATTTTCTTGCAAACACACAACCTCTATCTAAGAAATTACTCATTTTTGAAGAATTCCGATCTGACGAAGCAATACGACTTCTTTATACAGAGTGCGCCAGAACTCGCGCCCCATAGAAAAATGCCATATAAGGTAAGATACCATATCTTATATTATCTATAAAAATTTCGAAGTTATGAGGGTTTAAAGTTTGCACTTTGACTCTATTTATTCCTGTTGGAAAAATAATTTTCCAAGTTTTTTTGCTACAGGCTATAAGAAGCGGAAACAAGGAAGCTGTATCTTAAACTGTAACTCTGTTTAATGTTATTTGTGGCTTTTATTGACAAAATTTTTGTACCTTTACTAAATAATTATGAAAAAACATATACAAGGTCATCAGTATTATTAAATAGACATAAAAAAAATGTCAAATGTCAAAAAA
>NW_025400985.1:13419621-13423088 GCF_015345945.1 Tribolium madens | reverse complement strand
GGGACTTTTGACACTTTATTCCTAATAGTGTACCCAAGATCTCCACCAAAATTTAGCTCTGTCGGAATTTTAGTTATTTGAAATGTCTATTTTGACCGGACTAATAGTCTATTAAAAGAGGAAACAAGGAAGCTGTATCCTAAATTGTAACTCTGTTCAATGTTATTTGTGGCTATTATTGGCAAAATTTTTGTCCCTTTACTAAATAATTGTAAAAAAAAACATATACAAGATCATCAGTATCTTAAATAGATATAAAAAATGTCAAATGTCAAAAATTTTTGACAGATAGAATTTTTTAAACATTTTTTTCATGTTCCTGGTATCGTACCTTACTTGAAAATTTTCTCTGGGGCGCGAGTTCTGGCGCACTCTGTATGTTCCTAGCAATTATCTTACTTGAAATTTTTCTCTGGGGCACGAGGGCTAACTCACCCTGTATGTTAGTTGCACTGGCAGTAGAGTTTTATGTGGACGTAGACTGCATACTGGTTGAGGATAACATCATACCATGTGGTATCAACCGGTATGTGCAAATAGAAAATCCCTCATATCTGCAGATACGTTTTGATGTGATGTCATGCAATTTTCAATAATAAATAAAAAAAGTTGTACTGCTTTGTCAGATCGAAACTCCTCAAAAATATTTGCTGTGGATTAAAGCATTTTCAAACCATTTTGCAAAAATTTCTCACTGCATATTTTGATGATAATCAACACTGCAGTCTTCAAATTTTTTCCGGCATAATTTTTAACAATTTTAGGTCTACCCATCATTTGAGCCGCAATGAAAAATTACCAAACAAGTTTTTTTATTATGAGGTAAAGCAGTCATTTGACAATTTCGGCTATCATTTGTCCATCCTTTTTTGGTGGTACCGTGGGTGTCATACCAAATAAGAAATTGATTTTTGTTCGGTTTTATATTTCTCTATTGCTTGTAAGTACTTGGTAAGTACAAACAGCGCCATTCCACAATCCTTTTGCTTTCTAGAACTGCTTATCTTTTATTTATCATTTTAAATTTAAAGGCAATTTTCTTCAACCAATTGCAAAGTACTTTTACAACAAACAATGTCGTATTCCTTTTTTATCAATTTTTTATAGATTATATCTAATTACACAGGCCGACAAAAAAAAATCATGTGACAACTTGACAAATTTTATATCATTTTGTTCGTCTCAGTAAGACAAATCAAATGGACTAAAATAAATTTCAAGAAGTCCACACACTTTGAACTAAATAATTTTTTTCTAATTTAAATGAATTTAAAATACTTTAACTTTAACAAATCATTACTCAATAACTATTAAGCCGATTTTCTTCAAATAAAGACCATTCTAAAGGGACGGAGTTGCCCTTTAGAATGGTATGAAATTTGTAATTGAATATTGGCAAACTTTTCTTTGAACAGTGTTCGAAGAAGTTCGAAGTAAATCGAAATAATCTAAGAAAAACCCTACGAATAATTTTTTTTTCATCATTACCCTCGTTTAGAGCATCTCTTTATTAGTGTGCGTTGATTAACAGTAATAAAGTCTGGGCAATGCCAAAAAATGGCCGTTGTGGGAGCGACGAGTCCGCGCTCCAATGGAATCTGTATATTTTGGTTTGAAACCTTGATAAATTTTTGTATACAAAAATTTACTTTTATGTTTTATGGGTTGTATAATAATAATAAATGCTTAATTGTTTCCTTTTGCTTTTAATTTTTTCTAAGAACTAGACGAAAAACATAAAAAATTAAAACATTTTACATTTATAAATTTTTGTTAGATAGTTATTTTTAATAATTTTCTATTTTTAATATTTTCTCAGCGTCTTTTAAATTATTGCCTTCGTTAGTTATTTTGTTTTTAAATTAGTCAAGTCTAGATCCCCTTGAGAATTTCCCATATATCTGTCTAAAGTTCTTCTGGAACTTTTAAAAACTGACTTCTTTTCGCAAATTTGTAACCTTTTGAAGAAATGTACCTCCAGGCAATACAATGACGTACTGTAACTTCAGACCATCTTGGGTTTTTTAAGGAATACATAATTATAAATTTGATAAAGTAAAAGCACAGCCCTTGGTTCTAAGTCCTTTACATCTGTCTCAATTTTCACTACACAATGTAATTGTCAACTTTTTCCTGCATTTTCTTTAGTTTTTCGAATTTATTTTCATACAGCTTATTCAACTTTTGAAATCTTACATTTGCTTCCTGTAACTTTTTTTCTAAATTTTGAATTTTACCTAGTAAAACAAATTTTTCTGCCGAACTTATTGCATCTGAAACATTTTTTAAATTAAAATCATGTGTATCACCTACTTTTAAATAAATCGCTTTTTTGATCAAAATCAAATTGAAATGGACTTGAAATTATATAATTTTTCATTTCTAATGGCTTACGTTCTGAATTAATGGAATTGGTAAAGATTAATTCTTTTACAATTCAAGAGCAAGGATGGAACTGTTTTTGTTTTTATAATAGCTGATTTCTACTTTTTGGAAACTGATGTAAAATAACATCCTCTTTCTCCCCTTGCCCACAGTTTGGAACACAGCAAGTTCGGATACTTGCATTTTAAAAATTATAATGTAATGCCTGAATGATATTGATACTGCGCTTCTTAAACTGAAAAAATGTATTTGTTGTGTGACAGATCAATATTTTATTAAATGTGTCAACAATTGTAACATTTAATTTCCAGCAGATTTTCAAATTTCACAAATTACAGTTTCCTTTGGAGCGTGACGCGCGCGTCGTCTATCGGAATTTGCCATTTTGACAAGTTCACGATTTTGGCCTATTGTCCAGACTTTATTACTGTCAATCAACGCAGACGACGATCTAAATCATAAATACCAGACCCCCCCAGGTACTGGTGGTCGAATTGACCGGTCTTCTTAATCCTCAATTTTTGCTGGAAGAGGATTAAATTTATTTGGTGGTCGAATTGACCAACTCCGATAATTTCTTTCAGTTTGTACCATTTTTGTCAGTTGCTGATAATGCTATTTCCCGCGTTAATTTTAAATTCAAACAAGCACTTCTGATCGTCATGTAAAACTACTTCTTTAAGATTTTAAGTAAATCAGTGAGTCTCCTCTTTTATAAAAAAAGTTATGAATTTGAATTTTGGTAATAGGTAATAAGTACAGGGTGCTGCATTTTGGATGTCCGAATAGGGAATCTGCGAAACTAAGAGGTTTAACCAAAAACGAGTAATACATTCTGGGGCTCATTTTTTGAGAAAATAATATTGGTTAAAACCGCATCCCGCTATCGTCTTTTGTTTTCGACTTTCAGACAAAAGTTGACATTTTGGCGAAATCTAAAAAAAATTATATCTTCGTTATTATAGAAGATACGGATTTGAAATAAAAACAATATAAGACACTTTTTTACGAGGAATTTAATAATGTAGTTAACAATTTTTTTTAGTTATTAGTTTAGCCGTAATAAGATAAACTTGTATTTT
>NW_025400985.1:13417035-13419610 GCF_015345945.1 Tribolium madens | reverse complement strand
ATCATAGGCGGCTATGGCAATTTTGAAAAGCTTATTTTTTTCTGATCTAAAAAATATATATTTATAACAAAATATTTTTTTATAACTATACTTAAAAAGTGAAATACATATTTTGTGTGACAATAGTTGGCCATGGAAAAACTATTTCACTCCAAATGTGTAAATAATAATCAATAAGAGTTTTGTGAACTGTAAAATAGATGAAAAAATAGATAAAATTATAAAGATTTAAAAAATACGATACGGTAGAAGCATTGAACAAATATCCGAGCGCCTCAGAATAAAATTATTACATCTTTTTAAAAAATCCAAAAATAGGAAAAACAAATGTGTCAACAGTCAACACAATTACAAAAAACATTTTTTTTGATGAACTACTGGAGGTGGATAACGTTCCACATAGACGGAATTTGGGTATTTGAATAGCCATATCGTCATTTTTGTGTCTTATAAAATATATTTTATTGAAGAATTAAAGCGGCTTTTTTTTACAACACTCTATGTAGTTGCAATGGTAATGTTAGCTTGTTTAAAAACAAAAAAATATTATTAGTCGACACTGGTTGAATATAATATAGTTTAAATCCTTTTAGTTGAAGATGCAACATTTTTTCATGGCCAACTGCGAACAAAAATAAAAGATAATTTTTTGCTAAAAATGTATTATCATAATTTGTTACAAATATATATTTTTTAAATAAGAAAAAAACAAGCTTTTTAAAAATGACATAGCCATCTATGATTCCCATTTAAAAAAATACAAGTTTATTTAATTACGGCTAAACAAACAACTGAAAAAAATTGTTAACTACATTATTAAATTCTACGTAAAAAAGTGCCTGTATAATGTCTTTATTTCAAATCCGTGTCTTCTATAATAACGAAGATATGAATTTTTTTAGATTTCGCTAAAATGTCAATTTTTGTCTATAAGTCGAAAACAAAAGACGGTAGCGGGATGCGGTTTTAACCAATATTACTTTCTCAAAAAATGAGCCCCAGAATGTTATACTCGTTTTTGGCTAAACCTCGTAGTTTCGGAGATTCCCTATTCGGACATCCAAAATGCAGCAGCACCCTGTACAGTTGCGGAATTAAAATTTCGGGCAGTATTTTTCTGTTACTTTAAAAAGTTCACTGRAAACTACCCTTTACTGTCATCATGACTGACATTTGACAATTTTCAAATTGCAATTTGCAACTGCAAATTTTCTAGTTAGGCCACTGATTTTGCTCATAGATTCCAACTAGCCCGCTTGCCTCTAAATTACTTAATTCACTACTTTTTACAACTTAATCTATCTTGCTGAAATATGGTTAAAAATTAATTCTCGATGATTTTTAGAGAATTAATTCTCGCAGTCTCAAAGTACTCGTAAATTCGCCACAGGTTAAAATTTTATCCTTTGAACCGCAGGAGGAAACATGTATTTTTACAACTGTTCCGAAAAAGATAACGTATTTATTTCTGCGAGGTAAAACACTTTTGGTCTCTCTTTTTTAAATTCTAAAAAAAAGTTGAAAACCGTTTCGTTTTTAATTTTGAGCCAGAATGCCCGAGTTACACAGTATGCAGACTACTTAGTGGACAATTACAACAAAATTATGGGCTTCCAAAGCGCTTTTTTAGGACTGACCACTAATAACACGTGAAAATCTTTTCATAGACACTTTAATCCCAATTTTAAAGTTTCAAATCCAAATATTTATACATTTTTAAAAGTTTTACAAGACTTGCAAACATATTAAAATAAATAATAATATACTATTTTCATATTCAGAGTGCCCATTTTATTTGTTCCCGCCTAACGAAACAAAAATAGGTAACATGTATATAAATCTCATAAATTACTTTGTGTAAAGTATTAACTATTTTAAATCGAATAATCATAGTCGGTGCTTGACTCTTGACATTGATAACGACTCTCGCGTTGGTTCGGGTTAGAGAAAGGAATTTGGCAACAGTGTTTAGACCGGGAGTTTCTTCCAAGGGATACTTCCAGGCGATTGGACAAGGAAGTGTCCCCTCTTCAAAGGCGAGTTTACCTAAATTCAAAATTTCGTTACATAGTCTTGTTTGATTCCGATCTAGAGTAGTGTTCGTGACCAGAAATTATTCGGCTTGATTTCATTCCAAGTASTTTGTTTATTTTTGTGTTAAAATTTAATTTTTTTTATTTTTTAATCTTTTAATATTCGTTTATAATACTCATTTCAGTTTCTCCGGTTCGTGTGTGAGTGATCCAAAGCGTGATCGCCCTCAAAGGTAAGCGATTTTTTTACCCGAATGTAAGACAAGGTTTTCCACCGTAATTTTTATTTTTTTTTCTCACTTTTCTTTAGGGAATGGCAATATTATCCCTGATACTTACATCGTTTTCTAATCTCGAGTAATTTACTAAATACGTTTTTATAAACAGACCTCGAGAGTTTTTCTGAGAAAACCCATAAAACTTGGAATATTTACGAGGGTCAAGTCAAGCCACCCCCGAGTGGTCGATGATCGAAACCAGATGTCTTTAAGACTGTGAGAACCAATTCTCTAAAAATCGTCGAGTTAGAATTAGTTTTAACC
>NW_025400985.1:13353149-13415570 GCF_015345945.1 Tribolium madens | reverse complement strand
ACAGGCGTTGCCTTATCATTAAATGATGACCTGACCTCGACACCTTGGCACCAGCTGTTCTGACAGGATTATTTCAAAGTGGTTGAGTACTTTCAAAATTATTAAAGTAGTGAGTTGTTAAAATTGCCGCCGGCCTAAAATAATTTCCCTGACAATTGTTAATTGCGTTCCTTTCGCAAATTTAGTTCACCAACGGCCATTGTAATGAAGTTTGCACGTGTTCAAATCGGCTTTAACTTTGTGTCTCAAAAATGGCCCTACACGAAATTACTGGAATTTCTGAAAATTCGTTTCTTTTGGGAGCTTTTATTCGTTGCTTTTGGTTGGTATTTGACACTTTTTAAAAAAGTGAAAGACTTGCTGAGGGCTCGGTGTTAAAAATAGCTTGGTTGGAAAAAGCACTCAAGCATTCGAGTTGTGCCTTTGCGTCTTTTTTTTTCTCTTTCTAATTTCTAATAATATGTTTAACGACTTCCCAAAAAATTAAAAATAAATAAACGACATGTCGCACTGCAACTTTTTTTTAATTTGGCGTCAAAGCTATCCATGAAAGTTCGATTGTGAACGAACCTTCGTATTGAAAGTTATTAATCTGACATTTGACACCTCGCTGGGTGTGGTCCGGTCACAACACACTCATATCACCGCCAATTATGACACTAAATTTAAATAAACATCCTTTAGTTTTTTAGTTATAGCGTTGAGTAAGGGATTTTAGAATTTAGAAAGAGACACAACACTGGGTTATATGGTGTTCCCTATTGCCTTCGCATCGTCGTCTCACTCAGTTCTATTCTCTTACCTGTACTTATGCTCAAATTAGTAAATGCATTCAGCATGAAAGCAAAAAATTGTTGTATTTTTATAAATACCAAATTTATTAAGAAGTATGAATTAGAAACTTGATTAAAGATTATTGTAGGTAAATGAAACTCGGTCGACGAACACATTGGTAGGTATATGCCCACCTATTTTAGGAAAAAAATTATGTTTTTTAAATAATTCTGACAAATATCACAAAGCAGTATTTCATTTTAAAGTAAAATCCATACCGACATTTTTATGTCCATAGAGTCAGAAAGTGTCTACTGCTTCACTGCTTGTCACATTTTTTAAAGGACATGCAATTTTTTATACATACAAGGTGTTCAAAAAATCGCGCACTTCCTTGAAGGGAGTAATTGGTTAGCCCCCCAGAGTTCTGAAAAAATGTTTAAAAAATTCTATCTTTCATATATGACATTTGCCATTTTTAGGTCTATTTAATGATACTGATGATCTTGTATATGTTTTTTATGATTATTTACTAAAGGTGCAAAAATTTTGCCAATAAAAGCCACAAATAACACTATTTTTTTATAAACAGAATTACGATTTAGGATACAGCTTCTTTGTTTCCTCTTCTAATAGCCTGTACCAAAAAAACTTGAAAAATTATTTTTCGAACAGAATTAACAGAGTCATGGTGCAAAATTTAAACTCTCATAACTTCGGAATTTTTAGATATAGATATTTTTAACATTTTTCTTGTTATCTAGGGCACCGCCCGATGACACAGAGTCACGGAAGTGCGCGAATTTTTTAAAACCCTGTAAAATTTTAAAAATATTGATAGTAAGTAATATACTTACTTAGTTATTTACATACATTTTAAGTGCGGTAGGTATAATTTTACAGCTTGAAGTTTTAATATTGAACTTATTGAAATTGAAGTGCTTTAATAAATCCATTGAATGGTTAATTAATGAAAAAACTAAACGTTGGAAAATACAAAACGCACAAATAATGTTCAAAAACCAAAAATGTTGGAAAACCAACAACTGAAATATTATTTTTCAGGTTAGGGAAGTATCGGTAATTTGGGTCGAAGGTAATTTGTAAGGGAATTTATTTATGCGACCTCAGGCAACACTACCATATTTCCAACACGTGACAATATAAAAGAAAATCTTCTTTCTAACCTGGGGTTTATAAGTTGGGACCAGAGACAAATTTGTGCCGTCATTACTTTGTCTCGTAAAAACCATCAATCTGTTAACGCGCTTTTAAATTTCAAGTTCATTCCGGCCCGACTATTTAAGATTAACGGCTTCATTACTTAAAAAAATAGACAAATTTGATGATTTATTCTGACTGTGTTTCGTAACGAGTTCCGTGGTAAAATGAAATAAAAAATGGCTTTTCAMTTTTTAGCTCGCCACATAAGGATCGGTCTATACAGGGTGTTTTTTAAATAGACCAAAAAATTGAAAATGCCTAATAAAATGAGATACCAGACGAGATACCATATAAAAAATGTTAATTTTTTTTTATCTATACAAATTCCGAAGTTATGAGAGTTTAAATTTTGCACTTTGACTCCATTTAATTCTGTTGAAAAAATATTTTTCCAAGTTTTTTTTCTACAGGCTATTAGAAGAGGATACAAGGAAGCTGTATCCTAAATTGTAACTCTGTTTAAAAAAATGTTTGAAAAATCTTATCTGTCAAAAAAAATTTGACACTTAACTTTTTTTAATATCTATTTAATGATACTGATGATTTTGTATAATGTACAATGTCCGAATTGTAGTGAAAATGTTTCAGCCTACCTAGACACAGTCTCATTACATAATGATAAAACTCGTAGAAAAATTTAGTTATTTATTTACATTAAAACCACACTTATAACTAATACAAATGACAAAATCATACAACTATTTTTTTTCATATTGACAATTTTTTTCATTAATACATAGATAATAAATTGTTGTCAATAATGGAATCTATTGTTATGTATAAAGTGTCACCCAATAATGAACCTAAAAATGGTTTTGAAGCAACCAACATTACATTTCATAGATAACTTGGATATTAAAATATTTTGTTTTAATTAGTTAAGCATAGTAATCATATTTTTATTTTTGACAAATTTCTATCAGTCAAAGTAACTACTCCAGATTAGAAAGTCCGTCTATTTGTATATTGCACTGGATAGAAACGTGCAGTCTGCGAAGTGTTTTTCAAACATTCTTCATAAATGAGAATCTTTTTGATCTTTTCGGTAATTCTCACCAAATTTTGACTTTTTATAAATTAAAGTTGAAGCGCTGTTTGGTCACTATGTTTAATTCACTAAAACTAAATATTTTAATATCCACGTTATCTTTGAAATGTAATGTTGGTTGCTTCCAAAATTTTTCCAGGCTCATTATTACTTGTGGGACAGCCTGTATATCAGTGGAAATATTTTTTATAAATTCTTTTATAAATGCAATATAGACATTACTTTTAAAGTATGAAGAATAGACTTTTTAAATTTAGAATGGAACGATTTGCTAAACGTTCTGCCAAAATTTATTTGTTACCCAACAAATCGTTCGTTTCTCATTTTACAAGTATGGTATTAGAATCAACCAATGAAAATTTCTCAGAGACCATACTTACACAGTGAAGCCCCTGTGAGCTTGTGACACTGTCCAAGGGTGATAACCGGGTTCTAGAAAGAAACCGTAATTCGGACGCCAAAATTTTCCTTTCTAATTACCTACTCTTTTACCTCTTTAAATTTTCACCGCAGTTTGGATGTCCGCTTTCTCAGAAAAACTCTCCAGGTATATTTATGAAAATGTATTTAGTTAATTACTCGAGATTAGGAAACGATATGAGTGTCAAAAATAATATTAGAATTCAGTAAAGAAAAATAAAAAAACTAATTTAAATTGAAGCCTAGATTGAAACTTTATGATAAAACGTATCTACGGTTGAAATTTTATAATTAAACTTTTTAAATTAGCACTTTGACGATTGTGACCAGTCAATGTTATGTTTTTTTCCAATTTTATCTATTTTTCCGAAAATCGTCTTAGAAACAACATTTTCCTGCTTATTTACGCGCAAGAAAACTGAATTTTCCGGACTAGTACTGTAAAGACTTTACAAGACGCAACATAAAAAAGATACTTTAARAAAGAACAATTTATTTAAAACTATTAATTAGAAATATTAATATGAATTGTAGAACTTGCTATGTTGAATTTTAACATAGAATAAATGCTCCAAAGACTTGAGGGTTTCTGCAAAATACGCAAGAAATTCGTCTTCGGTAAGTGAAGTAACTTTTTTTCTCGACGCCAATCTTCGAAAATTTGGAATGTCCTTTCATACCGCTCCCTCACAATGATTTTCGATTAACACTATTTTCACAATAAACGCACAAAATTGATGAAATTTTTTCGATGTTGTTTACTTTTGCCAACAAAATTCACAAGCTTGATTTTTGTGGAATTTAAAAAAAAATCTAAAATTTGTAAATTTCATCTTTTTTGCAATTTCTCCAAAAATTCAAAATACAAAAAAAACACGTCAGTAAAATCTCTACTTGACTCGGAGCTTTAAAATACTTGGCACAAAGTGTCTTGTATTTCAACTTAGTTCCTCTTCAGTAATGTGAGATTTTCCTGACTTTTATGTATATTCTTTTTTATATTAATGTGCATCAAGTAGGTTGTAGAAGTGTAAATGCATCTTTAACTTAAATGCTGATTCACACAAAAAGTGTCATTAGTGTCATTCAGAACAAATTTAATCACATCAAAAAATTATAAAAATCTTTATGTTTGCCACCCTATGTTAATTACGTTGTTAATTTTATTTTTTGCTATTTTAATTTTATTTTTTGCTACTTCAAAAACTGGGGTACACAGTTTTAGGGAGGATTGAGATTAGGATTGTTTGAATTTTCGCATGGTAGCCAACTTAAAATGATTCCTTTCAACGACTACTTCGATGCACATTAATATGAAAACGACTATAAATAACTATTAAATTAATCAGCTTGAGCCGGTGCAGGATCCAATATCAATAATTATAATAACATATTAGGTATCGTATCAACAAGAAATTACTCTCTAGGATTTAGGGATATTTCGTGAATAGGTTTGTACTGACAAACAAAAGATGTCGTAACTAGTGTCAAAATTTAGGTTGTCACCTGTCAGCTTGTATAGATACCTCAATTGATAGTTGACAGCAGGTTGACAGAAAACGTCAACCGTCAACAACAAGGGGTAACCAACCCTAGGCATTCAAAATTACTTCTGAAAATTCTAGTTACAAACAACATGAAAAACGTAATTTTCCTAAAAATTAAAATCTTAGGTGGTAATTTCTTGTTGACAAATCTGTAGCCATACTTCTTTTATAAGACCACCAATAATATTTTTCTTTTTTGCTAATAATTTTCTTAAAATGATAAAACACAATGTTCAATTACTTAAGACAGTAAGATCAAAGCTAGATTAGCAACTATTGAAACGATAAAATTTAACTAATGTTTACCTAGCTTTAAATAGTTTCTTTTTATAGTCCTTTTTACAAATAATACATATTACAAGAATAAATAATAAATTTTGCACGTCCAGGTGTCTACTTTTAGCTTTTACCCCACTCTACATATTCACAGATTATTCTGTTAGTATAGAAAGTTACCGCTAGATGTGCTGGTTCAACTTCAGTTAGTTAAAAATTTAAAATAAACGACTGTTATTACACAGATTATAGCTATTAATAATGTGTGGTTATTACATGATTTAGTGCTTCTACAGTTTTCATACTATTAATTATATGAAAAACTCACATAGATAATAATATAAAGGACTAGTAGGTTCGTTATGCAGTTCATCAGCTGTTCTTTAAACAGTTACAGTGTTGTGAATAGTGTGATCACGTTTGCCTTGATTTGTCAACATATTTAACTTTACCTAATTTCTGTAAGTGTCCACATTTTACAAAAACAAACACATAATATGTTAACAATTATTATCAAATGTTAATTTAACAAGTAAACATAGTTAAATTAATAAAATTATCTCTTAACCTTACTTTTCTCTTAGTGTATTTGGTTTTTGTAGGTTGGTAGTATTTGAAGTAACAGCACATTTTCAGAATTGTTTTTGTTCGTTTGTAAAGTTCTTTTCTGTTTTGTTACTTTTGCCTTGTTTCCTGTATAAACCAATTGTGATGTGTTTACCGTATATTAAGAATAAGTTGTTTTTTGTGTGTTAAAGACAATACAAGATATGGAACAAAAACCTGTACCCAAGGGCAGAGGTGCCCTGCTAGAGATGCTCAAGAAGCATAAGGAGGCCCGTTCAGCAGGTGGAGCAGGCGAACCTGTTGAGGAACAAGTTCCTCCGAAAACTAGAGGAAGAGCGATGCTCCTACAAAAAATTCAAGCCATGAAGGAAAGGAAAGCTGGAGACAGTCCTGAATTTGAGCGTCTGGCATCCACTCCGGGCCCTTCATCTGTTTCATCCGAGTCAAAGAGGGGTGTTGCGGGGTTATCAAAGGAGATGAGTGAGATGTCGGTCACCGCCTCTGAAACATGCTCTTATAGAGGTACGTGTTGAATTTGTGTGAAAACAATCACTGGATTACTCAAAATATTTTGGACAATCGCAGATTTTATAAGATTTGCAAAATTATAATTATCATAGTCATTTGATTTTTTCTTTGTTTGTAATTTCTAATCAAGTTGTCTCAAAACCACAGCTTCCTTCACTCGGTATTTGCCAACTCTGGAAATCAGAAACATTATTTTGATTTCTCTATAAAAGAAGAATCTGTGTTACAACTGGACCCTATTGACAAATTTTGAGCCAAGAAATTCCATTCTTTCATACAGAAAAAACATTTTAAAAAGTGACAGCAGTGGCGATGGCTGTGGCACGACATACAGGGTGTTTCAGAACTCGCGCCCCAGAGAAAAATGTCAAGTAAGATAAGATACCAGAAACACGGTAAAAATCTTTAAAAAATTTCTATCAAAAGATTTTGACATTATTTTATTTTTTGACATTTGACTTTTTTGTCTATTTTTTTGTGACTGATGATGTATATGTTTTTTATATTTATTCGGAAAAGGTACAAAAAAATTGGCAATAAAAGCCATAAATAAGTAAAGTTACAATTTGAGATACAGCTTTTTTGTTTCCTCTTCTAATACAATTATTTTTCCCTCAAAAATAAATAAGGTCAAAGTGCAAAATTTAAACCCATAATTTCTTGAAATCTTTTCTTATAGATATAATTTTTTTAACATTTTTTCCGTATTCCTGGTATCTTATTTTACTTGGCATTTTTCTCTGGGGCGCGAGTGCTGAAACACCCTGTATACAGGGTGTCCGCTTTCAATCGCGAACATAGTATTGTTTAATTTTGCTGATTCCTGATCGCTAATACAACTTACAAGTAAGGTGATGTAGCTATTAAAAGATAAAATTATTTTGCGTCAAATGATAAAAAATTATAATAATGGTTATAATAATGGGTGTTAAAAAAAGTTTGTAAAATATTTAAGAAGGTAATAGTATGGACCAAAATAAACAAAAAAGGTTTAATAAAAACAAGTCTGCAAAGTAACGGTTTCGAAGATATCGAATGTGAAAACTTTTAGAATTTATACGAGAAGCTTCTCTTTTTTTGTCACTTGCAATTGTAAAGCATGCTTTAGGACTTGCTTGTACATATTTTTGATAGGAAAATATAATAGCTGTCATTAATTTGAAATTGTCATTCATTTTAACGTTAAAGCTTGAATTAATTTAAATGTCAGAAAAGTGACGACCAAAGTATTTTGTCTCCAACTGTATAAAATTTGTATTGTTTTTGTTAAGCCAGTTTGTAGCTTCTATACTATCGTGGCATGAAGGCAAATCAGGTCAAAATTTTACATCATCATTGGCTTCATGTGTATATTTAAAACTTGATCGAAATTTACAAGACATCTTTAAATATAAGTGTTCTTTGAAACAGCGAATCTTCGACTTAATTTTTGTTGTAGAACTCCAACTTTGTTTTTAACGGCTTCAATCATTTTTTAATTGAATATGTAGCTTATAAGATATTTTCTAAAACCCGATTGAAACAACTAATTTGCCATAATATTAACAAGTTAATTGTCACATTTTACTTCCAGCAACAACTTATTTAAACACTATTTAGTATAAATTAAAACCATCTAAAAAAAAAATCACAAAACCTTAGGACCATACGTTAGGTACTTAAAAATCGCATTCAACAATGTTGAAAACAATGTTGAAAATGTTGAGATTTTCATTAAAAAAAAAAAACAGACTTTATCATCTCCCACAAAAATGAATTAAAATATAACGTTGTTTGTTCATTTAGGTGAGGTGGGAACTCCAATAAAAGCCACTGCCAACTACATCTTTTTGAACGTCGACGAAGATCGTGGCGTTTTCGAATATGAGGTTCGATTTCAACCTGATATAGACGCCAAATCAAACAGAATCAAATTGGTGAATGAAGCTCTTGGAGAGTTAAGGACGACGAAAGTGTACGACGGTGATGTTTGTCTTTATCTACCTGTTAGAGTAATTTCCGATAAACAACAATTCGAAAGTGTAATACCCAACACAAACAACCCTGTTACAACAATACTAATTTACAAGAGAAAGAGGAAGTTGAGCGAATGTTTACATCTCTACAATGTACTTTTCAAAAGGATTATGCACCTTTTACTTTACCATCGGATGGGACGAAATTACTTCAGTCCGGAACATAAATACTTGGTGCCACAGCACAAGCTGGAAGTACTACCAGGGTTTTGTGTTCACGTGGACGAGATGGAAGGTGGCTTGATGTTGTGTTTGGATACACAACATCGGGTAATCAGGTCTCAAACGGTGTATGAATTATTTCATGAAATCAGAGCTGCCAATCCAAGAAATTTCCGAGAAGAAGTTACCAAAAATGTTATAGGAGCTTGTGTTCTTACAAAATATAACAATAAAACGTACATAATAGACGACATTGCATGGAATATGAATCCCAAAGATACTTTTGAAAGCAAAAACAAAACACAAAATAGTTTTATTGATTACTATAAGGAACATCATAATATTACGATTGAAGATGTAGACCAGCCTTTGCTCATCAACAGACAAGTTAGACAGGTTCAAGACTCAAAAGTTGAGCACATGGTCTGTCTTATTCCCGAGTTGTGTTACCTTACTGGACTCACCGATGTGATGAGGAACGATTTTAAGGTGAGTTTGTGTTTTAACATTAATTATTACTAATTATTAAGGGGTATACAAACTACAAATGACTGCCATTTGAAAAAAAAAATTGAGTTCGTACCAAATTAAATATTGCTGATTGCATTATACAAGCGCAGGCTTCGTAAAATTGTGTGAAACATATTGTATGTACTCGTAATTATGTAATTTTTTTAATACCAAAATCGATGTGAATATACATATAGTTGTGTTTTTTGCTAGTTCTAAATCTGTTCAGATTTAGTAATAATAAAATAAATTAACATTGAGCGTTAGGCTTATATTCTTATTATTTTTAATGTCTGTACATACAGGTGACCCAGGGGTGGGCGCGTGCATGCTCAATAACTTTTTTTTCTGTCGAAGTTATCGACATGATTTTTTTTTAAGGATAGATACAACAATGAGGCACATTATAAAAATATTTCAATTCATATACCTACAAGGTATTCGAAATAAGATACACAACTAAGTTCTGTTTTTTTAAATGAAAACCCTAATTTTTTATTACATATCTGGATTCGCCACTAAGTTGTCAATATAACGCACCTTGGTTTCTTAGACTTATCTGCAATACTTTTTGAATTATGCCAATTTATGTGTCAAAATTGCATCGTGCTTAGACCCACAAAAAAAATCATAACTTCAAAACTATTCAAGACATCTTTCTTGGGGGGTACGTCAAAGAAAGAGTTTTCGGAGATCGTCCAACAACTGCAGATGATATGAAAAACAGGATCACCGAAGCCTTCTATTCAGTTGATGGAGCAATGCTTGCTAGAGTTCGGAGCTCATTTACTAAAAGACTAGCAGCTTGTGTGGAACATGATGGTGACCTATTTAAGCAGTTTTTATAAGTAACCTTGGCTCAAAATTTTTACATGGTTTTCTTTTAATCATTCTTTCCTATTCTTGTAAAGATTACTAAAATTGTTTCCTTTATTGTGATATAGTCTTGTTTCTATTACAATTACATTTTATTGAAACACATTTTTTTTTCAGAATTGCATAGATGTGTCAAACGATAACGGCCTATTCGATTTTTTTTTTCAGAAAAAAACCATCAACATTACTTATTTTGCAAAAATCTCATAAATTTTACAAAGTAGTATAAGTCCTATATCGACAAAAAACTCATAAAAAATGCCAGGCAATGATGCAATAAAATATAGAGTGTTGTATTTAAAAAAGTCTAGTTATTGCCATTTGTATTTTGTCATTTTCAAAAAATCGTAGTACGCGATGGAACATCGACTCCGAGTTTGCCTTTATCTCAGAAGACGCGCTAAAGCTTAAGGAATCAATGAAAAAAAAGTTGGTTAAATTATCTTGAATAATTTTGAAGCTATGAATTTTTTGTTGGTCTATGTACGATGTAATTTTGACACATAAATTGGCATAAGTCAAAAACTATTGCAGGTAAGTCTAAGAAACCAAGGTGCGTTATATTGACAATTTAGTGGCGAATCCAGATATCTAATAAAAAATTGTGGTTTTCATTTAAAAAAACGGAACTTAATTTTGTATCTTATTTGGGACAGCCTGTATATGAATAGAAATATTTTTATAATGAGCCTCATTGTTGGATCTATCCTTCGATAGTAAAAAAGTTGTTATTTATTGCTGATTTTAAGATTTTCATTTTTTTCCGTAAGAACTTAAATCGATTAGCTTTGCTTCTTTTAAAATGTTACAGGTGTGCTGTATTTTAAAATAAATTCTTTGTTTCTTTTTCCAGGTGATGAAAGATGTCGCTGCTTTCACTCGAATAACTCCGAACCAGCGAATGTTGGCGTTGCGTACCTACCTCGATAGAGTTAGACAGTCGGAACCGGCTCAAAAAGTGTTGAGTGGTTGGGGTTTAAGCCTTGCAGATGATACTCTTGAATTACAAGCACGAGTTTTGCCTCAAGAAGCTGTGTATTTCGGAGGACCTGACCCTGAAGCACGAAAATATACCGGGGGATCTGATTGGAACAAAGCCATGGCGGATAATAAACTTACCGGACCTGTTAATATAACCAATTGGCAATTATATTACACACGAAGGGATCAGAAATATGCGGCGAATTTCGCACAGACAATTGTGCGATTAAGTAAAGGGATGGGATGTATCATCGGAGATCCTCATCATATTGTCTTGGACGACGATCGGTCGGAGACTTACATGACGTCGATTAGGGATAACGTGCAAAATACCCAGGTAAGACTAATACGTAGTTTTATTATTTTTTATTTGAAACTGTATATTTTAGAAGCATATACAGAGTGTTCCAGAGCTCCGTATTTCTTCGATTACTCTGACAGTAAAGAAGATAACGAAATACGGTTACTTTTGGACGATAGACATTCATTTTTTCTATGGTACAAAATTATTTTCGTCATTATAGGTAATTTCTGTATAAGGTGGCACAACAAAGTTATATTTTTTCTTATGGAACACCCGGTATTATGCGCTTATTTGAAAGAGATTTTAATTCTAAGAATATCCATATTAGGTTTTATGGGTCTATCATTGACCGTTTATCATTTATGGGCAATTTTATGAAAAAAAAGTAGCATTTTTAAAAAATCACGACTTTACTAGAAAAAAAAAGTGAATAAAAACAATTGCAACTATTTTTACTGAGTCTGCTCTTAAATTATTATGGTTGAAATTCTATCAATCTTTTGCAACTACTGCAGAGTTTTGATCAAGATCAAGTTTTTTTTGAAATGAAACACCCTGTATGTTATTACTTTATCGTGTAGAGCTTTTAATAAGCTTTCTAAAAAAAAACTAGGGTTTGGAAGTCTAAACTTTACCTGTTTTATTGTACACCCTTTAAACCTACCAATTTTAACTTATTCTATTTACCCTTAAAAATCAAGTAGGTTTGCGTTACTTCCTCTTCAAAAAAAGTAGTTTTTTTAAAGTTACGTTATCAGTCAAGTTTGTTGAGAATGTAGAATTATCTAGCTACAGCATGATTGTCTCATTGTGCGACAATTTTTAACAACAGAYTTCCTAATCGATAGATTAGGCCTTTAATGACATCTCTGTTGAAATGCTGAGGGCAATCAAACTTTTCTTTATGCATAGACTAGACGTCTGTCTGACGAGGAATGACAGGATTTTTGAATATTTGCTATAGAATTAATTAAATTTTGAAATTTTTATAATTAAGGTCTTGCATTGAATTCAAATTCCAATTAGCGTTTCTTGAGTTTTAATCAGTATTTCAATAAACAACCTGTTTTAATTAATTAATTGATGTATGGTGATAACGTAACTTTAAAAAATTATCCAATTTTTTTAGAAGAGGAAGTAACGCAAACCTACTTGATTTTTAACGCTAAATAGAATAATTTAAAATTTTGTAGGTTTAAAAAGGTGTTCAATAAAACAGGTAAGGTTTAGACCTCCAAACTCTAGGTTTTTTAGAAAGCTTATTAAAAGCTCTACGCGATAAAGTAATAACCATACAGGGTGTTTCATTTGAAAAAATCAAGATAATTGCGATATTTTGCGAATGTCAACACTCTGCACTAGTTGAAAAGATTGATTGAATTTCTACCATAATAATTTAGGACCAGACTCAGTAAAAATGGTTGCAATTGTTTTTATTCAGTTTTTCTTTCTAGCAAAGCCGTTGTGATTTTTCTAAAATGGTACTTTGTTGCGTCATCCTATAAAAGGGTGCACCAGAACTCGCGCCCCAGAGAAAAATTTCAAGTAAGATAAGATACCAGGAACATGGAAAAAATGTTTAAAAAATTCTATCTGTCAAAAAATTTTGACATTTAGTTTTTGACATTCTTTTATGTCTTTTTAATAATACTGATGATCTTGTATATGTTTTTTTACAATTATTTAGTAAAAGTACAAAACTTTTGCCAATAAAAGCCACAAATTACATTAAACAGAATTACAATTTAGGATACAGCTTCTTTGTTTCCTCTTCTAATAGCCTGTATTAAAAAAACTTGGAGAATTATTTTTCCAAAAGAAATAAATACTAGAGTCAAGTGCAAAATTTAAACTCTCATAACTTCAAAATTTTTATAGATAAAATTTTTTTAACAATTTTTCCATGTTCCTGGTATCTTACCTTATTATATAGCATTTTTCTCTGGGGCGCGAGTTCTGGCGCACCCTGTATACTTGTAGCAATTACTTATAATGACGAAAATAGAAAAAATGAATGTCTATCGTCCAAAAGACACCGCATTTCGTTATCTTCTTTACTGTCAGAGTAATCGAAGAAATATAGAGCTCTGGGACTCCCTGTGTGAAATTGTGATACTTTTTTTCTAAAAAAAATAGTTCATTTTGATTTAATTTTTAGGTGGCCGTGTTTATTTGTCCAACTCTTCGTGCAGACAGATATTCTATCATAAAGAAGATGTGTTGTGTGAATATCCCAGTTGCCAGTCAAGTAATTTTAAGCAAAACACTGTCGAATCCTCAAAAAGTGCGAACCATAATTCACAAAATTGCGATGCAAATCACCTGCAAACTCGGTGGCACTTTGTGGAGTGTTAAAATTCCCGTCAGTGGTTGGATGGTTTGTGGAATTGATGTCTATCATGGTGCAAACAATCAATCCGTTTGTGGTTTTGTGGGTTCTATAAACGGCTCTCTCACCAAATATTACAGCAAAGCTATGTTCCAAGATGGAGAAATCGGGGATTTCTTTAAAATGCCGTTTCGAAAAATGCTTCAAGAGAAAAAGGATAAAGAAGGATCGTTTCCTAGCAAGGTGATCGTCTTTCGAGATGGACTAGGTGATGGTCAGTTGGAACATTGTAAGAAATATGAAGTGTCACAGCTCCAGGAAGTTATTAAAGAGTTGAACATCGATACGACAATAACGTTTGTAGTTGTACAAAAACGAATCAATACTCGAATATTTCGAATGGTTAATGAGACAACTTTTGATAATCCACCTTCGGGTACTGTGGTCGATACTATGGTTACACGTCGACAATTTTATGATTTCTTTTTGGTTCCGCAATCGGTGCGGCAAGGTACCGTTAATCCTACACATTATGTTGTTCTACTTGATGAAGGCAATATCAAGCCGGATCATTTACAAAGACTTGCTTATAAATTGTGCCATTTGTATTATAATTGGTCTGGGACAATTAGAGTACCTGCACCTTGTCTGTATGCACATAAGTTGGCTGCGCTAGTCGGGCAATACATAAAGAAAACACCAAGTACTGTATTGGATGACAAACTCTTTTATTTGTAAGACAATGTTATTGTGACAGAGTTTTGATTATTTCTCGTTTTTTTATTTTGTTTATTTCATTTTGTAGTGGATTTGTTACCTTTGATATTCTTTAATTAATTTTTTATACTGAAAATAATAGTGTTGACAATATTTGTATTACGAAAATAAATGACATTTATTTCTATTCTTCTTTATTCTATAATGTTACCATGTTAATATAAATTTTTACACCAGATGAATAAAAAAGTATGGAACCAAACGTTTTTTACTTAAGCTATTTATTTTTTGGAAAAACTAATTGATGAATGATAAAGTACTATAAAAATATGATGTTTTATCATGAATAAAATTTTTCGAAATTTTCTTTGTCTTTAAATTTTACAAAAAATATTTTATCYACAGTCACTCTATAAAGAGACTTTATTCCACACTTTAGGTGCGTATAAAGTACCACTTTATCCACTAGTGGAATAAAGTTTCTTTTTACTGTTAGTAACCAGCGCATCGCGTAACAGCTTACTACGTTTAACCGAAAGCACATTTGGCTTGCCGTTTAAATGGCAGTTTAATTTTTAATTAAGTTTGGAATAATCCTAAATGAAAATATTTTCAAGATGGCAGCACTTCCGGTAATACCGGAAGTCGGTCAACTTTCTTAATTTAAATGAAAAGGTATATTTTTTACTGCGTTTTTGGATTAATCGGGTTATTTTAAGGGGGTTTTCATCAGCTTTCCCTATACTTAAATTTAGCCGTTTTTGAAATATTTGGAGTTTTTCAAAATTTTTTGGATCTGCACCTTTTGCTTTAAAAATCGGTAACTCTGCTATTTTTTAAAATTTTGAATTCGTTTTTTTGGCGTTTGAAAGAGAAAGTTTAGATTTTTCTTCGGATGATTTAAAATTTTGAAAAAAAAATTAACAAAACCTAAAATTTTAAGGTTACTTTTGTAATAATTCAAATACCACCCATAACTCAAATTTTCCAAATGAAATACCCCAATTTTTATTTTACTAAATAGAAGAGAATTTAATTGTGCATTGATCTGTATTAACATTCCATATACGTAAATTTAATAATTTTCAAGTTATGGACTTTTTGTTAAGACTACAGAAAATAAATTACTAGCCACATCCGTTTTCACATATAGTAATATCATTTTGCTAAGACCTACTAAAAATTTTATGACACATTATAAGGAATTAACCAAACAATGGCTTGAATTTGTAACCCTCCATAAATGGCACACGTTCCTTTGCAAGTGTTGCTTACACAACAGGGCCGTATTTAAAACCAAAGTAGTGGTAGAGTTTTACCAAGCTATTATTAAAAAAAAAATCTGCTTTATTTAATAATAACTTGTTAATAACCACCTGGCTTTTTTAAATTTCTTAAAATACTTGACTACATCAAAAACTATTAAAATATTTCAAGAATTTTAGACAAAAAGAAAGTAAATAATCCGGTCCTATTCAAAACTGACCTGTTTCAGGGTCCGGGTGGGTCCACTAATTTATGATTTGTTTACCCTCTGGTTTACTCTTAACAATACCGCATTTAACTTAAAAGTAATAAAATTTTTAGTAGGTCTTAGCAAAATGATATTAGTATAGTTTCCTATAGAAATCAAAAATGTCAAAATTTACACACTGGCCGCCAGAATTAACCGGACACCTAAAATTATGCAATTTTTCACATTGCAATATTTTTGTTATTCTTTGTCGGATTTCGACGAATTTCTGTTTGGCTTAAAGAAAAAACTTTGTAGATAATTGTAATTTAATTGAATAACATTTCTAGTTTTTCTTGTAAATGTTATACTTAAAAGACGAGAGCACTGTTTTTTTACTTTTTTTATACCGAGCTGTAGTGTGCAACAGAGACAAAATTAAATTTTTACTTATTTCAGATTATTGCCCGTTCTTTTCTGAATAAGGACCAATTTGTTTCGAAATTTTATGTTCTGATGCCCCAGAGATACAAAGTATTGAAAAAGACGTTGCTTTTCTAATGTTACTAAATATTCGTGCAGAAAGGCTACGTAAAAAAGTAGTTTTGAAAAAGTAAGTCTTTGAACAAAAAACCTGAAAAACTTGGAACTTTAATAGCCCAGTCAAATTAAACAAATCGGTGGAAAAAAATCCTAGAGAGTTGGAATTTTTTTAAACGCTTTCTTTATACTTGGGTAGACATATATCAAAAGTCCCCGAAGGTTGGGGGCGAGCTCGAGGAGGGGGAGGGGGTGAAAGGTGTCTTTTTTTGGTTTTTTGCTTATATCTCGAAAACTATCACTCCTATAGGTTTTTATCTTCTTATCAAAATTAAAGCTTACAAAATTTCCTACAAAAATGGTCCTTTGCATTTTTGTTGTGGGACTAACCATAAGCGAGTTATAGGGCTGACAAAAAACATCATTTAAAAAAATGTGCTTTATCCGCATTTAAAACAAAATTAGTCTTGTAATTTGAAAAAAAACTGACAATAAATTGAATTTACTGGATCCAATACTTCCTTAAATGAGGGGGGAGTCACGAGGGTCTATGAATACAAACTCATCGTTTATGTAATTTATGCAGAATTTTCTGTAGAAGTCTATTTCTGCATCAAAATTTTCTACAAAAATGGTCCTATTCATTTTTGTCGTAGGACTAACCGTAGACTTTTCAAGTTTGGAGTCTACATAAAATTGCATTAAAAACCCTTTGAAACACATTTCATTAGTATAGTTCCCAACTAAGCTGGTCTGCCTGAAAGGTGACTCGAGTGTAAACATTTAAACGGAGATATAAATAAAAATTTTGGAAGAAAGAGAGAATCAATCTCTAAGGGGGTTAAATGGGGGTAAACGTTTAAACAAGGATATAAACATAAAATTCTTTAGAGGTATAAAGGGGCACTAAAATCAGATTTTTCGAAAATTTGTTTTTAAGGGAATGAAACGGTGTACACATTTAAAGGAATATAGAAACATAAAATTTTGAAAATATGATCCTTAGAGAGTGTAGAAGTGCACTTTTCAAGTTTTAACGAAATAAAGTAGAGTGTAAACGCTTAAAAACAAAATTAGAAACATGAAATTTCGAATTTTGAGAGTGCAGTGCACTAAGACGACACTTTATGAAAATCAACATTTAACATTTATCCATAAACATAGCCCATGCGAAGAACGAGACTACTATAGCTGAATCCCATACAAAACATAGCTAGTTATCCAGCTTTACAGAGTACCTAAGCCTATGGAATAGTTTGTTGAACGGGCTTTTTCCCATTTTATATCAGAAATACACGCGGACAAAGTCGCAGGCAAATGCTAGTTCAGCATATAAGGATGAACCCGGAAGACTTGATAAACCCCCCTGACACACTTTAATAAACTGTTGGACCCAATACAACCAATTTACTGTAAGTTTTATTCAAATCATCGATATTAAATCATCTATCTATTAATATTGTACTGAATAATGTAGTAATGTAATGTAATGTAATGTAGTAATGTAATGTAATGTAGTAATGTAATTCGGTTTTCAATGTTTAAGTTGAAGACGAAGATGCAGCATATGAGGACGCTTCAGAAGACTTTATAGACTCTCTAATGAAGTGTTGCACCCAATAAATTTAATTTACTGTCAGTTTTTTCAAATCACAAGATTAATTCTGTTTTAAACGCGGATAAAGCACATTTTTTTAAATAATGTTTTTTGTCAGCCCTTTAACTCGCTTATGGTTAGTCCTACACCAAAAACACAAAGGACCATTTTTGTAGGAAATTTTGTAGACTTTAATTTTCATAAGCAGGCAAAAATCAATAGGAGTGATAGTTTCCGAGATATAAGCAAAAAACCAAAAAAAGACACCTTTAGTCCCCTCCCCCTCCTCGAGCTCGGCCCCCACCCTCGGGGACTTTTGATATATGTCTACCCAAGTGTAAAGAAAGCGTTTAAAAAAAATTCCAACTCTAGGATTTTTTTCCACCGATCTCCCTATTTTTGTCTAATTTGACTGGGCTATAAAGGATTACAACAAGTAAAACGGTTAATTATTGGAAACTTCCATGCGCCTATTTTGACGTTTTGACACATCTGGTCTACCTAATACGAATATTCTTTGAAATTGGAAATGTAATACTTTTTTACTTTCCTTATCCTATACTTAAGGAAAGTATTGTAATCGGCTGAAATTTGACTTACCTATATTTTTACATTTCTGGACGTATTATGGCTTCAAGACACCAAAAAAATCTGGTGTGAACATCACACGACTTTCCTTATCCCACTTATAGGATAAGGAAAGTAAACAAATTGGTTTGGGCCATTGGGTCGTGTGTGTGTCTGTCTGTAAACATCTCGAAAACGATAAGAGCTAGAAACTTGAAATTTGGTATGTAAGTTACTTGTAGCAAGGGGACGTAGCACGAAACAATTGGTAAAAATCGGTCGCACCGTTCAGCCGCAAATTATACGGCTGAATATACCATAAATTCATGGGGATAAAAATTATTTAGAATCATAAAATATACCTTATTAAACAGTAAAATGTGATAAATAAAAATAATAATGGGTAACGAACTAAAAAAAAACTGCACCCCAGACTCGAACCCGCGACAACTATGATCTATTTCCCGGGTAATCCGACAGGTGGCACTAACGCAAACGTAAGCACTAAGTAAGATTTACTACTCGGATTTCCAACACTAAATTATTGTCGTAAGGATGTTTTCCAAATAAGTTGGATAAGGAAAGTCGTGTGATGTTCACACCAGATTTTTCTATTTTGCGTTTAGAATAAGTCTATTCCAGCACCCAAATGACGTCATTTGAGTGCTTTAATAAGTCGTTGGCGTTAATTTAATTTTAGTGACGGACTTTTTTCACAATTCATTTTCAAATGTGAAAATAAGAATTATTTTTATTTTTCACAGCCGCCTAAAATTATTCCACATAAATGTCGCCAATCGTCGCTAAATTCTCTAGAAAAATTTATAAAATGATAAATAGAAAAAATAGTATAAAACACTTGTTGTAGAAAGTTCTTTAAGTACTCATTTGTTCCTCAACTCACCGCTACGCGGCTTGTTTCGGAATTTCAGATTTGTGCAACTTGTACTTTAATATACTATTTTGAAGGTTTATATCTCTCATGTCTCAAGAATTAAAACTATGGAAAATGTGGTAGATAATTCAGAAAAGAACGGGCAATAATCTGAAATAAGTAAAAACTTAATCTTGTCTCTGTTGGAGACTACAACTCTATATAAAAAAAGTAAAAAAACAGTGCTCTCGTTTTTTAGGTATAACATTTACAAGACAAAAGTAGAAATGTTATTGAATTAAATTACAATGTTCTGCAAAATTCGTTCTTTAAGCCAAACAAAAATTCGTCGAAAATATTGGAAAATCACAAAATTTTAGTGTGCTTCCAATTTTGAATTTTAAGAGTTTTTTTTATTGTTATTATAGACTAATAATTAAGAGGTGTTTGATAAAAAAATACCATAAAAATTATATTCGTAAATAGAACATGCCAAAATTATGGAACGAACTCTATTCTGCGTGTTACGAAAAAAAACATAACAGAATAATTCAATTTAGATCAGAATTTTATAAAATTACTTCAAAACTACAATTTTTCTTATTTTTTTTTATTATTACACCGATGAGCAATCTGTTTGACCTACATTCTTTCTTCTGCTCTAGCAATTGCCAAGCACTTCAGAATACCGCATTTTTTTAACTTTAATTCGACAAATGTCATAACAATCATAAAATTTAGTTGTTTGAATTTGGCTTTACAAAGTGTGTAAAGTTTTAAACCGAGATATAAATAAAAATATGTAATATCCAATATAAAAAAAAATGTGGAAGATACAGGGTGATTCTTAAATAGACCGACAAAATTTTATCCTTGGTTGTATCAAATGAGTACATGCTGGAAAAAATATTTAAAAAATTTTTTGTTTAACCGTTCTCCAAATAAAATTTATTACAGTTATTTTTGAAGTAAAGCGTACGCCACTGATGTATTCGTAAATAGTATTAGCACAGGTAGTGGAAACCATGGTTTTAATTTGATGAAAATATACTCAATTCATAAACGCCGTAAGTGGCACATATCAAGGGGGTTTTACCCCTAAAAGGTRTAAACGTAAAAAGTGTACAGTTTGTCTCTATTTAGCCTTGGGAAGTTGTGATAAAATTTTGTCGGTCTATTTAAGAATCACCCTGTATGTTCCTTAGAGAGTGTAGAGGGCCGCCACTGTACAAAATCAAAACTCGTAAAATTTTCTCCAAGACGGTATTTTTTTGTGTCTTTATGTCTGTTATTGTTTTTTTTAATTAGAAAATATGGGAACGTTTAAAAAAGTGATATTTTTGCTGAAAAAAACAGAAATATTAAAAAAAATAAATGCTATTTAGATGAGTAGACACTTAAAAACCGAAATCACATAAATTAATCAGGAATCCTTTATACTTTTATATAATTATCATTTACATTTTTGGAGAAACAAGAAAAAGTCAATTAATTACACATTTTACGACAGTACTTGAAGGTAATGCTTTCACAGCCTTTTTTCTTGACACGAATAATGAACCACATCGCCATTAGGGTACCGCACTAAAGCACTAAAACCAAACAATTTGTAAACAATTCAACCAACCAAAAACCCACCTCTGATTTCCAAATCTTTTCTTACAAACAGGACACACATTCAACTCGGTAACCAATACATGTTGACTTTGCAAATGCAGTCTCATTTCTTGACACTGCAAGTGTTCCGCATAGAGCAAACCTTTCAAAAGTTGAACTCTGCGTCTTTCTTTAACGGCTTTTTGCAAAGCAACAAGAAGGAATTTATGGATTCTAGTAACTGGTACGTTATCTGGTAAAATAGAAAGTACTTCAAGAGGGTCCATCTTGAAAGCGTGCTCTTTCAAAAGATCCAAAGCCAACTCTAAGTCGGGTTGTGCCGTCTTTGGCGATAGAGTCAACCCTGGTAAAGCTAGAGGACAACTGTCGGGATTCAACACCAACTTGATCAAATTTGGATACACCTAAATACAAAGAAATCAATCAAAAATAAATTGTTTTTGAAGTGATTACACAGGGCGACAAAAACAAAGTCATGTCGTGATAACTTGACAAGTTTTATATTATTTTGTTTGTCTTAGTGAGACAAATCAAATGCACTAAAAAAATTCAAAAAGTCCACACACTTTGAACTAAATAATTTTTTTCTACTTTAAATGAATTTAAAATACTTTAACTTTAACAAATCATTACGCAATAACTATTAGGCCGATTTCCTTCAAATAAAGACTTTTCTAAAGGGGTGGCCTTGTCTTTTAGAATGATATAAAATTTGAAATTGAATATTGGCAAACTTCGAAGTAAATCGAAGTAATCTAAGAAAAACCCTACGAGTAAATTATTTTTTCATCATTATTATCGTGTCTTTATTAGTTGTAATCCAAATTTTTAAAAGAATATACCGAGTAGTTTTCAAGATATGATTTTTTGAAGTTAAGGTTTGCTAATCAAGCATTGCTCCATATAGGAGAAATGCATGTTAATCTTACTTAAAATTGCATTTTTATAAAAGTATTTGATTTAAGACTCTTCTTTTGCTTAAAAATGGTCAATTGCACCTTCTTTGTTCTAATTAGAATAAACAAAAACTGTTTTACTTAAAACAAACAAAGAGCGTACTAGTTAAAGCAAATAAAGAGTTTTTTGTTCTAAAAATGATCACTGATCATTGAGCAAAGAGGCTCCTAAGTTTAAGACACGAGTCTTAAATATAAGGGCAAATCTTTTTCAAATCAAATCACTTTTCATTCAGATTTCGACTTGTTCACTTTGTTCTAGCTTTCTGAACTTTTTTTGAAAATGTTCTGGGCAAATGCTTTCTCATCACTTTCGAATGATGTTAAATGCAATAAGTCATCTGATTTATTTTGTTGGTACTTTCTACGATTAGCTTCAGTTAGTTTGTAGGTAGTAGTTGTTGTGATAACAGTTGCACACGAAGCAACTGACTTATTGCATTCAACATCAGTAGAAAGTGATGAAAAAGCATTTGCTGAGAACATTTTCAAAAAAAGTTTATAAAGCTAGAACAAAGTCAACAAGTTGGAATCTGAATGGAAAGTGATTTAATTTGAAAAAGATTTGCTCTTATATTTAAAGATACTGCTTTAAACTTCTAAATCCTTTTTGCTCAATGATCAGTGATCATTTTTAGAACAAAAAAACTCTTTATTTGCTTTAATTAGTACGCAGGTACTCTTTGTTTGTTTTAAGTAAACAAATAGTTTTTGTTTATTCTAGTTAGAACAAAGAAGGTGCAATTGACCATTTTTAAGCAAAAGAAGAGTCTTAAAACAAATACTTTTACAAAAATGCAATTTTAAGTAAGATTAACATGCATTTCTCCTATATGGCGCAATACCTGAATAGCAAACTTTAACTTAAAAAAAATCACATCTTAAAAACAACTTTGTATATTATTTTAAAAAATTGGAATCTTACTAATAATAAGATGCTCTACACGATGGTGACAAAGAAAAAAAAATTAGTCGTAGGATTTTTCTTAGATTACTTCGATTTAAGTACTTCGAACTTATTCGAACACTGTTCGAAGAAAAATTTGCCAATATTCAATTTCAAATTGCATATCATTCTAAAGTGCAAGTCCATCCCTTTAGAATGGTCTTTGCTTGAAGGAAATCGGCCTAATAGTTATTGCGTAATGATTTTTTAAATTTAAAGTATTTTAGATTCATTTAAATTAGAAAAAAATTATTTAGTTCAAAGTGTGTGGACTTTTTGAAATATTTTTAAGTGCATTCGATTTGTCTCACTGCGGCGAACAAAATGATATAAAATTTGTCAAGTTGTCACGACATGACTTTTTTTTTGTCGCCTGTGTTATTAATTACACTTTGACATCCTGGTGTGTTTGACTCGTAGATTTTTTGGGCATATTCCACAGCTTTTGATACGTCGCCTAAAGCTCGAACGTAAATAGCCAATGATTGTTCGTGTTTCCCCAAACGTCCCAATATTATAGCTCTCTCTTCTAGTAAACTGTCAGTGGGGAAATGTCCAAGAACAGTATCCGCAGTATAGTGTGAACTTTTCTTAAGAAAATCGAGCAATTTTTTACGAGTGTGTTCAGCTGCAGCTCCCTCACTTATCGCTTTTTCTCGATATTGGTGCACTAGTGCATTGTGAAAAAGTGGATTGGTGTCCTCCCAAACATGCACCACGTGTTCAAGATACGGAATAACAACACAACTATGCGAACGTAAAAGAAAATCCAAGACACGTGGCCGAGGCAAGGCCTCAACTTCCGCTAAATCTTCCGTAAATATCTTAAAGTGTCAAAATTTCAATAAAAGCTCAAACAATGTAAAAATTTCACCTTTAAACCTTCTTCAGGTGAAGCTGTYAACACCCAATCGGAAAACTCAATAATGAGTCCCATGTTGTCGGCTCCCAAGTGTTGGAGGTAAGCAATGGTGCGTTCGACTCCGGCCTCCTCTTGCAACAGTTCTAATGCGCGTCTGTGTTGACCTTTTGTCTGGTATAAAATGATAAGTTCATTGTGTTTTCCCATTTTCTTGAGGATTTTTTCAGTTTCGCCCAAATGACAATGATTGAGGCGTAGTAAAGGAGCAACTAGTGCGTCGTTGGTTTGTAAATAACATTTGAGTAGAGTTGTGTCGATGATTTGTAAAAGCTGTTGCGTGGATTTGCTGAAATTTGGCTTTTCGTTTAAATTACCTCTTGCATTCAAGTTCGCCTAAAAGCAGAGAAATTTTTGGTAAAAATAAAAAAATATTTCATTTCATTTTATGGTTTACAATTTTTTTATATTGAAAAATTGCCATAAAATAAAGGATGCGCCGGGATAATTTATCTCCAAAATTGTACAGGGTGTCCCAAGTTTTAAGGCCCGCGCAAAAATAAAGATTTCTAATTGATTTAAAAAWTTTTTGCTAGTGCAAACGATAGACTTCAATTTGATGCTTTGATATTGTTTAAAATTTTTAGGGTATATCAGTGAGACCCTAAAAACCAAAGAAATTTTTTTTTTATTAACTTGAATCTTTTCTACATGATAAAATTCCTTATTTTTTTCTAATGGTAACTGTGAAAATTGAATAATGTAAAAACTGATAGATTTTAAGTAATTAACATTTTAAAACAGAAAATTGCGAATTCTGGTAATTTATGGTCAAGTTAGGGATGATGTGCTGCTACAATAGAGTCCGGGTACGTCATAAATGTCATTGCGGACCTTGAAATTTTTTTCCTCCAAATTTAATTTTTAAGGTCTCACTGTCATACGCTAAAAATTTTGTGCAAAATATCAAATTAAAGTGTATGTAATTCTCTACCGTTTACACTATCAAAATTCTTTTTTAATCAACTGGAAATATTTATTTTTACGCCGGCCCTAAAACTTGGAACACCCTGTACAAATCAGATATCATCGTTTTGTCTACTTGCTAGTGTAAATTCCGTTACTTTGACTTTCAAGAAGATTTCAAATAATATTAAATATGTAAATAAAAAATTAACGATAAACAAAAAAGTTATGGTAGTTTGATAACTACTCACTTTACAATGTATCCATTTAAAACTTATCCTAAAAACCTAATATACAGGGTGTTAAAAAAAGAATGTAAAATATTTAAGGAGGTAATAGTATGGACCAAAATAAACAAAAAAAAAGTTTTAATAAACATGGGTAGGCCAAGAAAAGGTTCCGGATTTCGAATTTTTAGAATTTTCACTAGAAGCTTCTCTTTTTTTGTTGGAACAGATTGCAAATAAATGTATCTTCGATATCTCCAAAATCGTTACTTTGCAGACCCAAGTTTATTAAGACTTTTGCATTTCTGTCTTGTTTTACATCGTAATTCATATTAAAACATCACACCAGAATTCTAAAAACCTTAGAAATTCGTAAGAATATTAAAAAAAAGAAAAATAGCATAAAAGCTTTCCAACATGAAGTAAGAAGTATAAACAAAAAAAAATTGAATTTGCAATTGTCAAGTAGATCTTCCGAATTTCTTTATCTTTTTCATTATGTTCACCTTCTTCAGCTTTTTTTTCGACATTCGTAGTTTTTTATCTGATTTTCTTGTATCGTTTTTATTTTTTGTTCTCAATTTTTTTTTGTTATATCTTTTCCCAATTGTTAAATTGTTTTGTTTCAACCACATAAATAATAAGTTTTTTTCTTTATTTTTTCAGTTGTCGGATTGTTTTCTTTTTTTCAATTTTTTGATTCTACCTCCGTATATTATTTCCAAAAATCACTGTTCTATTTCTCATTTTTATTAAAATAACTCTTCTCAATTTCTTCAGAATAAGTTTTCAAGTTTTTATTTAATCCAAAACACTTCAAGTGGACTCAAAATTGGTTAAGTCGGTGGCAAAGCACATAAAACCCATTTTTTCATTTAAAATTATTAGTCCTTAATAATAATCACGATAATTACAATAGGCCATAATACGTATAACTAAAACATTTCAAGTGGACGTAAATCTTTTCTTGGTGTCAAAATTAACTAAACAAGGAATTTTTTCTTTTTTAACATAATAATAATGGTACTACTAATCATAGGTCGAAATGTAAGTAAAACACTAAATAAGAAATTTCAAGTGGACTCAAATTAGGTTAATTTTGGTGTCAAAATTACACAAAATCAACTATTTTTTTGTTTTACATTGTAATAAGACAAAAAAATACATTGCATACCAGACCACATTTCTAAAAACTAAAAAAAAACGTAAGAGCTTTACAACATTTGCCTCCTTACGTAGAAGAGTTGGACAGAGCCAATCCAGGGCAAGAATATAGAGATTCTCGACTGAAATTTGAAAATAAAAGAAGAAAATACAAAGATTTTGCTCCCGATCAGAAGAAGAAGAATCGAAGTGGATGAAGAAGATGAGTTGTACGAATTGATTCAAGAAATGAAGAAAGATGAAGAGGAACGAAACGAAAGTGGGGATGATATGAAAGTTATATCTAATCCAAAGATTTGAAGACACAATGAATGAGTGTGGATTGTTAGCAAAGTCTATAGCTAGTTTGAGGAAAGATATCGCGGAGTTCTGTGATAGTATTGGGGAGTTTTTTGCTAAAACAAGTGGCAAAAAGGGAAATTTGATAAAGCAAGTTGAAGAAAAAGAAGAAGAGGAGAATATGGATGAATTTGAAGAGTGTGAAGGTGTGAATGAAGATGAAGTCAATCCGATTGTTACACGGAAAGTTATACAAACTCTAGAAATACAAGTTGTCAATGAAATGTAATTTTTTTTAGAAATAAAGTGTGGCTTTTTTCGCAAACTATTTAAGACGTATTACCAAAAAAGAATAAAATTTAAGAAACTGCCAATCTTCTTCCCTTCATCATCATCTTCATTTTCTTTAGTTTTTTTCGACATATAGTTTTTTATTTGGTTTTCCCGTTTTTATTTTTTTGTTCTTTAAATTGTTTATTTAATTTTTTCTCAATCCGAAACCGTTTTTTTCCGCGCTCATACAGGGTGCGCCAGAGAAAAATTTCAAGTAAAATAAGTTACAAGGTACATGAAAAAAATGTTTAAAAAATTCTCTGTCAAATGATTTTGACACATATTTTTTGACATTTGATATTTTTGATGTCTATTTAATGATACTGATAATCTTGTATGTTTTTTTACAATTATTGAGTAAAAGTAARTTTTTTTTTTAACAGAAATAAATAGTCAAGGAGTAAATTTTAAACTCTCATAACTTCGAAATTTTTATTTAAAAATCTTTTTTAACATTTTTTCCGTGTTCCTTGCATCTTACCTTATATGTCATTTTTGTCTGGGGCGCGAGTTCTGGCGCACACTATATGTATTAAGACTTTTTTGTTTGTTTTGGTCCATACTATTACCTCCTGAAATATTTTGCAATCTTTTTTTAACGCCCTGTATTACCTGTGTTTCTGATTGAAGACGATATCTCATTTCAGTTAAATAATCAATGAGTGCCAACAATCCCGTTTCCAGTTCTTTTTCAGTCAAATCTTTTGGAGGTTCAGGATAGTCTGTAGAAACTGTCTGTTGAGGAAGTAAATCAGGAAACAATCGAATCACATCATATGGATCAGTTTCAAGTTTTAAAAATTCTTTCATACTTTCACGAAATTGCTTATTGACAAACAAATCATAAGCCAATAAAGTTTGAATTTGATGAATTTTCTCCTTCTTATCTTCCTCATTTTCATTTGATATTTCCTATAAACAAAAATTTTAATTATTACTACAGGAGTGATTAATAATCAGCCTACAGTCAATTTCAAAGCCAATTGAAACTGTTTCGATTCCAACAAAACTTTTCTCTGTTTTGCTACATCAACAGCACGAATACACCAAACTTGACTAACAGATGCTGCATAGAGTAAACCCTGTTGACATGTTATAATAAACCGGACTTTAGAAAGGTCTTGTAAAGTCTGAACCAAACCACATGGTTCCAAAGTTTGGACTTCTATACATTCTGGGAGAACTCCAAGGGCAAATGGTTCATCCCATGCCAACGTTAATGGGACATCTGACCATCGCAAGGCCTTTGTTTTCTCCGTCTGGCCTTTGGTGTTCACTAAGACAGTCTGCGATTCTCTACATAATGCAAACGTTTTATCTGAAGCCTTGACAATACAAGGCTCACTAGAGCGACTACTACTGGTTGGGAAAAGGTCAGTTTGTTGTCCATTCAACTAAAATTGTGTTGTCTTTAATTTCTTTGTAAACAAAACTGCATAATAACCTCAATTAAAGCATATTCGCCCCTATACCCCACACAGATAGTTTCCTCACACCAAACCATTGATTTTGGGACTTCAGCCAAACTAATATCTTCCATAAGTTGGAAGAATTCATTGTTTTTAAGGTAATATAACTGGAGCTTTCTTTTAACAGCTACAGCTAATCTAACTAGAGTACTAGTCACCCCAGTTAAAGAAGTCGGCTTTTGAATATTAACTGCAAAAATTGTCGCCCCCTTAGATTTCTGCACTTGATGTACTGTTGTGAAATTAATTGCATTGATGTCGTGTAACTGTATTAAGTTATCTAAAATTGATGAAACACATTTTACTATTTCAAAGTCCTATAATTTTGATTACCCACCCGTTAGGCTTATCAACAAATGATATTCGGGAATTACTTCCAATTGTTGAACGGCCTTTTTACTGAATGATTTGTTATATCTCATCAATTGCACTTCGCATTTTTCATCGTTTTGAACCAGACTATACATAAAAAGGTGTCCTTGTCGGGTGCCCACCAAGAGATTTTCATCTACAATGGCGAAATCATTTAGGTTGTTAAAATTATTGATACAAACCGTAAGCAGTTATTGCTTCAATTTGAGAAGTCAATTTTAGAAGAGAATGAACTTGATAAGCTTCATGCATTGTTGTTTTGTTGTCTTGTCAAAGTGACAGAAACTTAACCTAAAAAAAACATGAATTTAAAAATACATATCAAGATTATTGCCGTAGCATTTTATACATTTATTAAACAAGTTTAAAAACAAAGGTATTCTAGAATAGTTGTTTTATTTTCAAAAACAACAATTTTTTAATTTTTCTAATTTATGTTGGTGCTACGTTTTCCTCCAAAAAGGCAATGATACCAACCTTTTTCTTTCTTTCTTGTCAACTGTCAAGTGTTGGTCGAAGAAGGAGCAAAAATGGTAAGTTTTTTAATTATATTTAGTTCATCCGTTGATATTTTGTACGTATTTTACTCAAAATCTATTTTAAAAGTCATTGGACTTAATTATTTCTTTGTATTTTTCAGTCTGCTCACAAAACATTCATAATAAAGCGGAAGCTTGCCAAGAAGCTTAAACAAAACAGGCCTATTCCTCAATGGGTCCGTATGAGGACAGGAAATACAATTAGGTAAGTTTTTCTTATTAGGATAATACCATAAAAACGCAATATTTTATGTAATTAAGTTTCATAAATTTTTATGTAATATTTAAGGTTATGTACCGTCCGATCAAAAAAAATAAATAAATTACGAGTATACTCTTTTTCATATTATTGTGCATCAAGTAGGTTGTCCAAGTCTAAATGCATCTTTAATTTAAAGACCGGTTCACACAAAAAGTGTCATTAATGTCATCCAGAACAAATCTAATCACATTAATAATGCCAATTTTTTTATGTTTGCTGCCCTGTGTTAATTATATTGTTAATTTTTAATTATTTTTTGCTACCTGGGGTACACATTTATGTGAAAAAATAATTTTTAGGTAAGATTAAGGCTAGAATTGTTTGAATTTTTGCATGGTTGCCACCTTTCAACGACTACTTCGATGCACATTAATATGAACACGAATATAGGCGGTGATTAATGTCTGTCCTTCAGATGGCCAACCTGATTTTTGACATCAAATGTCAGCGTAAACTGACAAGTTTGCGTTTTATTCTTTTTGAGCGAAATAATGTTCACTTTAGAGCAGAAAATTTTTATTGTTGTACAAGAGGAAAAGGGTTTATGGGAATTTTCACTTTCAGTTTGTGTGGAAAATTTCCAGCCCAAATTCCTTGCCAATGTGTTGCTAACCGTAGAATTGAATCGACGCCTACTCTAATTTATTTTTTATTTGATCGCACGGTATAAACAACATAATATTTTAAATAATACCCACTTGTTACAATATCTGTGTATTACAATAATTACTCTCTGACATGTTCGGTTTAGTTATGTTGACCACTTTTTAGTTTTTAAGGTTTACAAGAGTTCAAACTCTAATTTATTAAAGTGGCACTTAAACACCTTGTAGGTATTGTAATAAAATGCACAAAGTTCATTAATTTAAATGTAATTTAGTTCATTTGTTAAAAACGTCTATAACCATATGAAAAACGTTCATTTGTTTTTGAATAACCATGTAATTTTGGCGCAATTGGATAAAATAATAGAGTAGGTAACAAAAAAGTACCTTAAAAATACTTGCACGGGGAAATATTGGATATTAGATAGTTTTTAATGACGTTCTTTAGTAATAAAGTATCTGATTAATCTTTTTTTTTTTCAGGTACAACGCTAAGAGGCGTCACTGGCGCAGAACTAAACTCAAGTTGTAAAATGTTTATGGATATGGCATATATTTAATAAACTATTTGTCATAATTGTTGGTGTTTTGTGAATTTTCGTCATGTTACTACATTTGAGTAAAACTCAAAAAAATTATTCACTAAGATTATTTAAACTGCCATGGAGTTGCAAAAGCCGTTGCTTTTGTCCTATAATTTTTAGTTGTTTTTCTCTTCAGGTTATATTGTTTCACAATGAAGGTCTCATTTACACACAAAAACACATTTAACATTTTGAAGAGTTTTTGTATCTTGTCATTAAAGCTTCTACTGAATATGTTGTTGAAAATGCTGCTTTTTTCAAATTTACATAAACTCGTTAAAAACGACTATAAAGGTGCGCCAGAACTCGCGCCCCAGAGAAAATTTTCAAGTAAGGTACCAGGATTTAGTAAATGTACAAAAATTTTGCAAATAAAAGCCACAAATAACATTGAACAGAGTTACAATTTAGGATACAACTTCCTTGTTTCCTCTTTTAATAGCTTATAGCAAAAAAACTTGGAAAATTATTTTTCCAACAGAAGTAAATAGTCAAAGTGCAAAACTTTAAACCCTCATAACTTCGAAATTTTTATAGATAATTTTTTTAACATTTTTTCCATGTTCTCGGTATCTTACCTTATATGGCATTTTTCTCTGGGGCGCGACTACTCGCGCCCTGTATAAGTTTGTGTATGGAATAATACGATACAAAAAAGTAAAAACTTAAAATGTTTTATTCTTTCACCATCTACTACAGAAATTATGTATTTAACATGAAATTAAAGCCAACATTAATGATTTTACCCCAAAAAAACACCAATTCTTAAGCTTTGGTAATACCAACAACTCCACAAGCCAAACGAGCGCCAGCATTTCCAGTGGTTTTGCTCAATTCGTGTCCTCCTTGTCCCAAATCATCGGGATCAGCATGAACCACCAAAGTGCGTCCAATGATGCTATGCTCTCCCTCCAAAGAGATAATCTTGTCAGTAATGTTAACTTTGGCAACTCCATCACCTCCGGCTTCAACATTCCCCAAGTCTCCTACATGGCGCACGTCGTGGGTCGGACCGCCGTGGTCCTTACCATGGGGGTTGAAATGAGCTCCAGCCGAAATGCATCCATTGGTATTATCCCCAAACTCGTGGATGTGGAATCCATGCAAGCCTTTCTTGAGTCCAGTCACTTCGCCAGTGACTTTCACAGGAGATTTACCATTCTCCTGGGTGAAGAAAATGGTCCCCTTGACTTCACCATTTAGGACACACACTGCTTTTGTCGGCATTTTGTTCTAGAAAAAGTCGAATGGTTTGCAGGTAGAGAAGTGACTAAGCAAGAGTTTATCACTACTATAAATTAAATACAAGGAGGGGTAGAGGCCAAGGTCTGTAATTTTTAATTTGTCAGATCCCGGTATCAATCGAAAAGTGAGGTTAAGTCATATTTTTTTTTAATTGTCATTTCAATATTTTAAAAGCCTTATCAACAATAATTATACGTATAATAATAGCAATACTTACCCAATTTAATAAAATTGGAAGGAATGTCTGGTTTAATACTTTTTTAACAAAAAAATGCGACTCACATAAACTCTCAAGGTCAAATTGAGGACACTGTAGAGGGCGCTGTGGTCGGGTCAATTAAAAAAAAAAACGCGAATATAACAAAATCTTAAATAACTATTTTTTGAATTGCATGAAAATATCTTAAAATTTAACACGATGGAAAGCTAATTTTTACATTTAATGCTATATTTATTTGTAGTTTCTTTTGGTTAGTGACATTGGCCACACTGTGATCGGCTGTCAACTGTCACTATCTAGACCAAAGGGCCCCCAATTCAGACGGTTTTTGCAGCCTTTCTTTCAATTAAAACAACGTAAGATGTCTAAATTAATAGCACAGGCTCCAGTTTTGGCCGCAAGTAAGCATTTGCTACAATTTTTCTTGTATATTTGATTTTTGTCGATTACGTAATTGAGACTAGTTTAAGAGTATTATAATTTTTTTTTGCTGTAGGACTGGCAGCAGAGGCAAAACCACGTCTTGAGACATTTGTGAAGTACGCAAAAGTGGAGCTGACACCCCCAACTCTTGGAGATATCCCCGAAATTCGCAATGGTATAAGTCGATTGGTCAATGGAGCAAGGACAGGGCGCTGGAAGGAAACCCCTGTCAAAGAGGCATGGTTAAACACACTTGTTACAATTGAAGTATTGTGCTGGTTTTACGTAGGGGAATGTATTGGTAAACGTCACATTGTGGGATACGATGTTTAAAAAATTGTTAAATAACACGATTGTAGTTCATATTCTTCTCGTAAATGTATAAAAGTATTCAATCTTTTTTTACTGAAATGTTATTCGTACCCTAACTTTCTTCTTTTCATACCTTACGGTTTAAATATTAATTTTCTAAATTTTGAAGTCATTAAAATATGCAGCAACTAGAGAATTCTGGATTTAACATTTTTCGAGCGTTAGTTTGGACTTTTTGTAGATCCTAAACCTAAACACAAACTAAGAATAAACAAAATGTTGTGTTTTTCACGTTATGTTAAATTGGTAGCAAGCCTCGGGTATGTTAATACCGACACGAAAATACCATTCGTTTATATTTCTTATGGGTTATTTTATCTAAAGAAGGCCAGGGGGGGGGGGACCCAGGGGTGTGTGCATGCTCAACATCGACATGATTTTTTTTTAAAGATAGATCCAACAATGAGGCACATTTTAAAAATATTTCTATACATATACAGGATGTCTCAAATAAGATACACAACAAAGTTCTGTTTTTTTAAATGAAAACCCCAATTTTTTATTACAGTTCTGGATTCGCCACTAAATTGTCAATATAACGCACCTTAGTTTCTTAGACTTACCTGAAATAGTTTTTGACTTATGCCAATTTATGTGTCAAAATTACATCGTACATAGACCCACAAAAAAATTCATAACTTCAAAATTATTCAAGATAATTTAACCAACTTTTTTCCAGTTGATTCCTTAAGCTTTAGCGCGTCCTCTAAGATAAAGGCAAACTCAGAGTCGGTGTTCCATCAATTAGCAATAACTCGAATTTTTCAAATACAACACTATATTTTATTGCATCGTTGCATGGCATTTTTTATTATTTATTTTTGTCGATATGTATAGGATTTATGGGGTCTACTTTGTAAAATTTATGAAACTTAGTTGTGTATCTTATTTGGGACATTCTGTATATGAATAGAAATATTTTTATAATGTGCCTCATTGTTGGATCTATCGTTTAAAAAAAAAACATGTTGATAACTTGGATTGAAAAAAAGTTGTAATGCGTGCACGAACCCCTGGGTCACTCTGTAGGTATTAGTAGTTCACTATTTGAAACATTGTAGCTTACATTTTTTTTTATTTAATTTTCATAAGAAGCTTGATTTGAACAAATTCCTCAAAAACACCCAAAAATCGTGATTTGTTTTTAACTCCATTTTCTCTCAATGACAGATGGGGCCGGGAATTTCCCGGTTGGCCGCTGTCACCTTTATAATTTATTTTTTAGCAAATCTTATTCTGTTTTTTTAATGTAATTAAAATTATTCCAAACTAAATAATCTTTTTCCTACAAACATTATCTTAAAGTCAGTTTACAAAAGAAAGTTAATCCTCTTGTTGCCACAAACAGTATAGTTTCAGATAAAATAAAAATGGTGAAACTGACCCAAAATACGTTTCCTTCATGATTCGTAAGGGCTTAGAAACAGCTGTTTATTTAATAACAATAAGTGAAAGGGGTAAATTATAAAAAAATGTCTATTTTTAAAATTAAAAATCATTTAACATTAACAAAAAGCCTGAAATATCAATCTTCGAAATGCGACTGTTCCTCGAACTGCTGGTCATACTGTCCTAACAATCTCTGACTTTTCGGATCGAAAGGACTCTTCAAAAACACAGTCGCTGGATACCTCTTATCCAAAACTTCAATTTGATAATTCCCACTTTTCAAAAACTCATCGGTAACCACTTGCCCTTTCGGATGTTCAATGTATCCAATTCCAATACTACAGTCAAGGTTATACCCATAATCTCCCCTTCTCAAATACCCCACAATAGTATCATCTCTCCATATAGTCTCCAATCCGTAAAGAGCAACCTGATCCTCCAATGTAAAGAAAACCCTTCTTTTCTTCACTCCATCTTCTTTCATTTTTTGTACATGTTGTTTACCCAAATACTGCCCATCTTTACGACAGATCCCTTGCAAATTCGCTTCGACTGGATTGTCATCAATCCTAAGATCGTGGTTCCACAAATGGTAACCCTTTTCGAGACTAAGAGAGTACAAAGCGCGAAAACCGGCATGTTTTAAATCGAAACCTCGACCAGCGTCGACCACTTTATTGAAAACGGCGACACAAGACGCCACAGGAATGTGCAATTCGTAACCTAATTCACCAATAAAACTGACTCTCATCGCACGACAGACGTGACCATTGACTTGAATAATGTGCGACATCCCCGGAGGAAACTTTTCGTCGGTGATTGGAGTTTCGGTGATTGATTGCAAAAGTTCTCGACTTTTGGGTCCTTGGATTGAAAGTACACCTAATTTATCGGTAATATCACTAATGAGCGCTTTGAAATTCTTTTTGGTTATTTCTTTTTTAAAGTGGGACACTGTTTGATAACCGGACGCGCCCCCAGCGACGATGTAGTACCCTTTGCCCTTTAAAATAGGGCCAACGAGAGTACCGACGCCTTCTTCTAACGCTGTGACTGTGACATCGGCTTCAACCCCTCCTTTACTGTTCAGAGAGCAAGTGTAGACGACTCGTCCTGGTTCTTTGTCAGTGTCGGCAGTAAAAATCCAGTCGGCGGCTTTTTCAGCATCAGGACCTGTTAAGTACATTTTGGTGAAGTAGGAGAGGTCGAAAAGTGCAACATTGTTTCTTGCCGCGTTGGCTTCTTCTCCAATCTGGACAAAAATGTTAATACAAAACAATTTTTAAGTGAATTAGTTACCAAGTCGTGATGTTTGGAAAAGCCAAAAGTGTACTCTCCTTCCAACTCTTGTTCATATCTTTTGTCGGGATTGTCGACGTGGTCGTAGTAGCCGTACCAGTCGTAACCCCGCACAGGGGCTGTCCTGTCTTTAACGAAGTACCCGGGCCGCTCCCAACCTTGGGCTTGTTCCATTACGGCACCACTGGCCACTAAAGCCTGCAAATATGGGATTTTTGCAAATTATTTCAAAATACGGAATCAAACGTATTTTAGCTAAGCTACAGAGTATCAAGTAAATGAACAAAATAACCAAGATGCCTTGCAAGTATAATGAAATCGAAACAAACGTAAGGCGTCAGTATCAGAATTTGTGTTGAGATTTTTGAAAGTGCTTACTATTGTAATTAGTGCAGTTAGTAGTGCAAAATGCTGATGATCTACAATGTACCTCTCGTTTGCGATTAAGTACGGGTGTGTCAGAACTCGTGCCTCTGAGAAAAATTTCAAGTAAGATAATAAGTTACCAGGAACATGGAAAAAATGTTTAAAAAATTCTATTTGTCAAAAAAATTTGACATTTATTATTTGACATTTGACATTTTTTATGCCTATTTMATGATACTAATGATCTTGTATCGAGCGATCAAGATAATTTGTAATCGAGTCATCTTTGCATCCGAGAACGTATGTCTAACTGCACGTGAAACGTCAAATAAAATGACAAGTCAAAAGGTAAAAGGGACAAATGGGCTGGAATTAGTCGCCGACGTATAATAATACGAGTAGGACCGCTCTTTTTTGAAGGTAAATTATAAATTTAGTTATTATAATCATCACCTCTTTGATCATCCATTTTACACTTCGACTTGTCATTTTACATGACATTTTACAGACATACGTTTTCAGATCCAAGGATGACTCGATTACAAATTATCGTGATCGCCCGATATATGTTTTTTTTATAATTATTTAGTAAAGGTACAAAAATTTTGCCAATAAAAGCCACAAATAACATTAAATAGAGTTACAATTTAGGATACAGCTTCCTTGTTTCCTCTTCTAACAGCTTGTAGCAAAAAAAAACTTGGAAAATTATTTTTCCAACATAAATAATAAATAGTCAAAATGTAAAATTTAAATTCTCATAATTTCGAAATTTTTATAGTTAGAATTCTTTTTATATTTTTTCCATGTTCCTGGTATCTTATCATACATGTCATTTTTTTTTTCTTTGGAGTGCGAGTTCTGGCGCACCTATATTAATTAATTTCATTCGCTGCAGAAAAATAATAGTTTGTATTATTTCTATTGTCCTTCTAAACTTCAACACTAAAGAAATTTTTACAAATGGTCCATTTCAAAATTCAAGAATATACGCCATTTTTCGCTAAGTGAGTGACAATAGTGCACAAAATATTCAGAGAAAAACGAGTTTTTTATGGTAAAAGCTAATGTTTATGTGATTACGAATATTAATTCTTGTTTTTAATATAAAATTAAAATATACCTACTTTTAGTAGACAGTCTGTATATCTGTTGTTTATTTTGCAGAAAACGGTAAAAAAAAATTGTAGAACGAGTGCAGCGAGTATTAAAAAAATAAAAGCATTTTCTATCCATCCATCATATACTACACTGCAAGTGTTTTTTAACCCTAGGATTGTTTCAACCAACAGATTTACATAACATGAGCATTTTGACGTTATTTTGACCACCGAGATTTGAATTATTAAGTTGTATTATTGTTAAAATAATAATTGTTTATACAGGCTGTATTATAAAAAACGCCTCAAGTCATAACTTCATTATTTTTAAAGATATGAAAATACTTCTTAAACAAAGTTGAACAGTTTTTTGTCATCTATTGTTTGACATAGATGCTCAATCAATGCTCCTTCGTGTTTCACCGGAAGTGACATTAATTTCAGATTTTTTAATGTAACACTCTGTATATTTAGTTATTTTTGGGTTCCTTATTAAATTGTCTTTCAACAAGCTCACTTACTATTGTTTATCACTAACTTTTAATTCTAGGCAATTTAAAAATTAATTACATAAAGTAGGCTGTGGAACGACTAAACCTTTTTTTTTAATTTATCTAAGACAAGCAAACGATTGATAAGGAAAAACTGTTCAACTCTTAACAAATAAGTTTTATAACGTCTTTAAAAGTAATGAAATTATAGTTTGGGGCTTTTTTTATAATACAGCCTGTATAAACAAACGCTTTATTTACACTTTTTACATCTATACAATGTTTTTTASAAAGAGAGGTTTGCTACTTGTACACACACTAGGTTGCATTTTCGTTTTTTTTTTGTTGAGCCTTTTTCAGTTGTTAACTTTTAACTGGTGTGTTGCTTGTTGGTCTGTTTGTGCATTTTACAAAAATTTACAAATAGCTCTTAAAATTAAAAAAAAAAATCACACAAAGTTTGAATAGGTTTAAACACCCGGGTTATGTGTAATTACAAGAATTTTTTTTTATTCTGTAAACTACAATCTTTATGAAATATAACTTTAACTATTATGTTAAAAACATTATAAAGAAGGTATATCTATAATAATATAAAAATATCAGCATCATAGGGGGTTTTCTATAAAAAATTACAGAACTCAAAATCAAATAGAAAAAAATTTCATACTTAAAACTTAAACATTTTTTAAACACKTTAACTTTTACTAATATTAAATTTGTCTGTATACTCGTAGTTATATTTATGCTTGCTATGTGTAAACATCCTGTATAAACAATTTACTAAGTCGCTTTGAAAAAGTAGTATTTTATTATAGAGAAAATCATCGAAGTTTCAAACCTTTAGCGGATTTTTTGTAATTACAGAAAAAGGGAAAAAACAAACAGTTGTTAATATTAAAAATATGTTAAATTTTGAAAATTTTGTTTGAAAGTTTTTCAATAAGTGAATTGAAATTTGCATTTAACCCTAGATGCAACCTAGGTATTTCGTACCCGACTGATTGTTTAATTTTAAATTTCTTTTTTATTTTTGATATTTTTCGACAAAAACTCAATTTTATTTAAATATGTAGTAATGGTAGATAATTCCACAGGCGTTGTCGAGAAAAATAAATAAATTCAAAGACAAATTAAAATAAATCCGAATATTTTATCCTCGAAAAATCATATCACATTTTTATAGTACATTTTCATTCATCAATCAGAGAGTAAAATAGTTTACGCAAAAAATGCGTTTTGTTCAATTTGTTATATTTTTTAAAATAAAACACCGTGAAAATAAATAAATAAAACACTGTGAAATCGTAGCATAAGAGTCGACTGTAAACTAGTATGTGATGATTTTTTTTTGTCAAATTTTGACAAATTATTTTAGAAGCTTTATTCAATCACTATTATAAAATTGCGAGATCGATTTAAATAAAAAAAACATATTTTTTGAACACAAATAAAGCTAAAAATTTATGATTTTCAACAATTGTAAGTTATTCTAGTCAAAAAAAGTCAAATGACAGTATTGACCATCCAGTTTTATTACTTTATGATTTTCTATGTTATTTTTTCCCAAAAATTATTATTTAGCAACATCGATGCTCTTTAAAATCCTTAGATTAAGTTTATTTTTGTTATGATTATCTATCTTTGACCTCTTGGATACAAACAAGATTACTTCATTAGAAAATGCAATTATAATCTTCGATAATAAACAGACCTCTCACCTCATGAAATGGTCCAATTTTATGATTTCTGCCAGCTAAAGGTTGATCATGAGGAAAAACAATACTATAATTTTTCGCATAACATTCTTGACTAGTTTCCGTGACCCAAGCTCGATCCGATCGTTGATTGGGTGTAAATCTTCTTATATCATAGGTAAACATCGGCTCTTCTGGACGACCTTTAGCAATCCATATTGCCAACTGTTCTGCACAACCTCCACTCAGATTTATCCCCAAAGAATTGTAACCACAAGAATAGAAATAACCTTAAATTAGAAATTTTTATTTATTTATTTTTCTAAATGTTGGATTTACGTACCAGCAAGTCTTGGATCCTCGCCCAAAATCGGTTTATGGTCAGGTGTGAAGGCTTCAGCCCCACAAACATCCGACTTGATCCCTATATTCCCAAAAACTGGGGCTATATCCATGGCACTCTTTAAATGAACTTCAAATAAACTTTTATCCAATTCGAACAAACTGAATTGGAAATCGGAAGGCATGTCTTTGATTATTTCCGGATTGTTTTCGTAGCCTCCTAGATTGACACTGTCTCCTTGAATTCTGAGATATATAGACCCATCATGGTCCCGAATATTGGGCGTGTTTTTCACTTCTGGTATACTTTCAGTGACAATATATGAATGTTTCATGGGTACTATTGGTACATCCAGACCCACTAGATCAGCAATGTTTTTTGCCCAAACCCCTCCAGCATTCACCACACAACTTGTTTTGATGTTACCTTTTGATGTTTCAACTCCTGTAATTTTTCTCACACCCGAAGTTGAATCGGTTAAGATATTGTTGACTGGGCAATTTTCAATTACCTAAAATTGTGTTAAACAATGAAAAAATGGATTAATAGAAATAATTACTTGGCCCCCATTTGTTGTTGCGCCTTTTATGAGAGCTGCACAGTACATAGATGGGTCAGTAAATCCGTCTCCTGGAGAATAAAGAGCTCCTTTGAACTTGTTTGGATCAAGCATAGGTGAGAGTTTAGATGCTTCATTGGAGGAGATTATATGGCTTTCGATGTTGAAAAAGTGTCCAAATGTGTGAAGGCGTTTATATTCTTGGATTCTTTCCTACAAAAAAGCATTTTTTATCATAAATCATTTTTATTTAACTTTAATTAATAGTATATGTTTATCATCGACGAGACGAATCTTATCAGTATCCGCAGTACATATTTCAAAAAATAATTGGTGGAATGGTTTCCAATATTTTGTTTACAACATTTAGAGGAAAACACTTTAAATAAGTAAATAAGTAAAGCTCGTATAATGGGTCAATTACAGCAATTTTTATCCTTTTTAAAGTTAGGTATCTATCTGTGGATTTTATACTTTTCGATTTCTAATTCAGATTTCGAAAATTCAAGTTTGAAATGTTAATTTAAAAACTAGAACTTTTGGTTTAAAACTGAAGTTTATTTTGAAACTGTGAATTCCAAGTTTCAATACATATTTTTGAGGGTCGGAATTAAATATTTAACTTACCACAAAATATGAGTTTAAAATTCGGAACCCTATGTTTCAAATAAATATTTCGGTTCAAATTTTTGACTATGATGACAATTCAATTAAAAATTTCAAGCTTCGAAGTTCACGTCAGCATTTTGTCTGAAGGTCAGAATTCCAAAATTTGATTTTTTTTAAATTCCGATTTATAAATGCCGAATTCTAACTTATCTAAAAAATTGAGATCGGAAATCTAATTTATAAAACAACATTGGAATTTTAAATTTTAGTTTTAGATTCTTATTATTTGAATTTTAGATTCGAGAATAAAAATTCCGACTGAATTCTAATTAACCCCAAAATCCGTGAAAAAAAATACAATGTTCAGATTGAAAATGTTCACTTTCAAGCTTGAAATTTGTAATTATTTAGGTACTTCTACTAGAATTGAAAATTTCGATCTTTAATAAATCATATTTTTTGTTAAACCAGAAATTGTGATAAACACATGAAACCAAATTAGGATTTTGTAATTTTACTGTAACTCAGAATTTTAAGGCCTCGAAATATTAATTTTCAAATTCGATTTCAAATTCTAAATTTCGATATAGTGCTAAATTTTACCTTATCAATAAATTTTTACTTTATAATTCAAATTTAGAAATAAACTAGAACTAGTTTAAAACAAGATTTATATTTAAAGTTTAGAATTGTTAATTACAATTTTAAAAATTTTGTAAACTGAACTATTAAAAATCATTTCAGATTTACCTGTTTTTAGTTTGAAACTCGGAATTTGATGTTTTAAATAATGTACAAATTCAGAATCTTATTAGACTTGAATAAAATAATATATTTCTACTTGAAGTTGACTTTTAAACCAGAAATTCGGAATTTAATATGATGTTAATTATGTCAATATTTTGAAACAAAAAAAACGCTTCGAATAATAATATTTTAAAAACTATAACTAGATTTAAATCAATAAAATTACATTTAACAGGTCTATGAGAACAATTTCAAATTAAGTCAATATATCCTTTCCAAATAAATATTGCACTTATGAGTAGTTATTACTAAAATTCCTCGTTATTGCTCATAACACAGTACTTATAATAATGGAGGAGTAAATAATCAAACTTTGATGTTTATTACAAATTATTCTTTTATTTGACAAACATGTAAAATCAATAGAAAAAACTCCATTTTTTTATTTTATTTATCACAGCTTTTAAAATTTTCGTTTAAGAAAAATTCGACATTTCAAAACCATAAAAATAATTATTTCGACAATAAAAATAAACGCCAAGGATATAAACATAGTAATTAGGCAATTACATCGATTTTATTTTTGTTATATTTGCGAATATGGTATCAAAAAATGATAACAATTTCATCCATTAAAACAGGTACATTACAATTGAGTTAATGAACTTTCAGTTATTTTCCAAGATAATAATTAATAAAAATATTTATATTTAGAAACAACTTGTGATGTAGATAACAGTGTTATTGCATAAGGATTAGAATTTCAGAATACTAAAAAGCTCTTTATTTAACAAATAATAAATATGCTATTTAAAAATAGCATTTTAAATTTTAATTGTAATTTCTTCCAGAAATACATTTATCCAAATAACTTACCTCTGTTTTGGCAATGAAGAGTCCCCCATTATTAATCCACCCCGTATTAAGTCCCGTTTCTTTTTCCAAATCTATGAGAAGTTTCCTCGTTGATTCCAACAATTTTATGTCAACATCACTGGGTCTTAGTCTCCAACATAAGGCGCTTGTATGCCAAGTGGTTCCACTTGTTATTTTGGCTTTTTCGAGCAAAACAGCCTTAATACCTCTTTTGGACAAGTGGTAGAGAAGGCTACAACCGGCCACACCACCACCTATTTTATTTATTTTAGCCAAAACAAAAAAAACACCAAATAAGTTACTTACCAATTACAACAACATCGGCTTGGTTAGGGAGTTGATTTTCGGTGGTGTATTTGTGTATTTGGAGTTTCGGTATTTTTTTCGTTTTTAGAATCCTTCTGCCGGTTATTCGCAACATGTTTGTGTTTACAAGTGGTGATGTTCGTCGTACGCTGGACTAATTGACTGTGATTGGATGTGGTTATTCTATCATAACATTCATAACAACTCTGACCCTAGTTTATTTGTTGAAACTATTAATTGTCCATTATCAGCTCGTGACGTGTATTAAATTTAAAAATATTTTTATTTTTGGATCAAACCGTGTTTGTATTTTCTATCTATCAATTCTTATCGTGACTGGATACCTAGTAACTATTTCTTCTTATTATTCCTACTTATCAATTTATTTATTACAATAGAACCTCTATAGTCCGAACTAATTATTACAACGGGTTCGAAGTGACAATTAGGAGTATCAAATTAACATTTATTCAATCCTCTATCTCGGCTGATGCCTCAACGCTAAATTGTTCTCAAAAACAAAATTCAATTTTATGGTCTTGTATAATAAATAACTAGTTTTTATAAAATTAAATCGAACAACTAACTAAAGTTAGTACCTAAAGATTGTTTATACAGGGTGCGCCAGAACTTGCGCCCCAGAGAAAAATTTGCACTTTAACTCTATTTCTGTTGGAAAAATAATTTTCCAATTTTTTTTGCCACGGGTTATTAGAAGAGGAAACAAGAGAGTTGTATCCTAAATTGTAACTCTGTGTAATGTTATTTGTGGCATGTATTGGCAAAATAAAAATAAAATAAAAAACAAGGAAGCTGTATCCAAAATTGTAACTTTGTTCAATGTTATTTGTGACTATTATTAGCAAAATTTTTGTACCTTTACCTAAATAATTGTAGAAAAACATATACAAGATTAACAGTATTATTAAATAGACATAAAAAGATGTCAAATGTCAGAAAATAAATGTCAAAATTTTTTGACAGATAGGATTTTTTAAATATTTTTTTTTCATCTTCTTGGTATCTTATCTTACTTGACACACCCTGTATACTGTATTTAATTATACATATATTTTTTCAAAAAGAGAAATATCATGTTTACAATAAAAAATCAAATAAATTAAAGAGGGAGATAAAAGTATATTTCAATTTATATCAAAAAGTAATAAAAACACAATAACACTAGCCAACGAGCATTTTGAGATTGAGAAGAAAACAGTTATTTATTGTTCAATTCTATGTGCTAAACTCAAAAATAATAAAGAAAATTCCATAGCACGTCAGATTTTAAAGTTAGGCATTTTAAGATATCATATGTAAGTATGTTCGTCAAAATCGCCAAAAAACGAAACACTTAAAATTAATTTTCTCCATTCTCATTTAATTTTTTTTCCCCAAATTTGGGTGTCGTTAGTGACGAGCAAGGGTAAAAGTTCCACCAGGATATATTGACGATGGAAAACAGGTACCAAGGGGGATTACTGCTGGTTCCTGATAAGGGAAGTTAAAACACCCTACAAAAGAAAGTCAGCTTTTGCAAAAAACTCATCTACAACAGATTTATGTTAGAATCTTATACATCTTTCAACATTGTTCTTCTTTAGTGAATAAATTGATTTTTTTCGTCGTCTATTAATTACGAGTAATTTCTATTTAAAATGAACAATTTTTACGATAAAATTTGAGAAAACTATTTTCCTGTAACTTAAAATCTGGACGTGATGGATAATTTTTCTTATCAAATTCGTAATTAGGGATGCTAATGTGCCCTGATACACGTGTCAATAGATCAATCACGTTAAAAAAAATTGTTGGGTAGTGTAATTAGCGTTTTTACTATTTCCAATAATAAATTGGTAAATAGTAAATAAATTATTTATGTTACTTATATTATTTATTAATATGTTATAAATAAATTGTATTTAAGTATATTTTAATTATTAATACATTAAAAAAGTTGGKGCAGAAGCAGTTTGGAAAAAAAATTAAACTGTACGGATAAAATGTGATAGGAGTAAAGAGTTCAACTGTATTAATTATTACTATCGAGTATTTCGTAAGCAAAAGTTGAATACTTAAAAAAAATGTTTGTTTCAAATGTCTTAACAATTAATCGCTTGAAATAATTATTCTCGTAACAAGTGTCGAAAGAAGCAAATATTTGTAAACGTTGACCTGAAATGACCTTTTTTCGGATATCCAAATGGAAATCAAAAAAATCGAAAACTTCAAAACTATTATTATTTTAAGAAGTTGAAAAACCAAAAACGCTTTTATCTAATCAACTTCAGGTTTCCAGTGGGACTTATTTACAGCTTTCTGAAAAATGAGAAAAAAAAAACGGATTTTTGACCATGAAACAAAACACTGAATTTCCGACTGGCCAGAAATCACTCGTAGTTGCCCATAATCGACGAGACCTTAGATAAAATCATTTCGGCAATCTGCAAATGGTAAAAAGATATGACCAAGGACCGTTTTTTTTAGTTATCAATTATTATTTGAAAAATCGAGCAACTAAAAACTCTTCTCTAGCGGAATCTCCGATCGGATAAAAGTCTTCATGACTTTGCATGTACTTTTTTAAAAAATAACTAATAGGTGTAATATAATACCAAAATTTTATAAAAGATAATTATGTCCCAAGAGATAACTAAAATTGCAACACTAAAATAATATTTCTTCACCAAATTTTATACATGATTAGCCACAAAAGAACAAAATGATTATAATTTGTATAAAGTCATTATCAAAAATTGTTTTTCTCATTTGGACGAAGATTAGACAATGTTCAGAAACAATATGTACAATTGTTCCTTTAATTCTTTTGTAAAACTTCGATCAATCGGTCTGAGAAAACGGTTCTTCAATATTAGTGAATACGCGGTAGATTTACTAAAACAATGCAAAAAGCAACTTTTTTCTCTTTTCTTAATCAATGTTGAGAGTGAATTTTTTTTTTTAATTTTATTGTAAGAGACTATCCTTATATTCTCTGTGTGGTCATTGATTGCTGAGATATCGATGATCAAAGACAAAAGGATCATTTTTCATTTAAAGTCAGATATCTCAGCGTCAAATTGACATAAAGAGAATATGAGAAAAGCATATTAAAGCTGAATAAACACGCTACTCGTATCTGGCCTATGCATTGACTTAACTAAAAAAAATCACGTCTGTGGACCAAAAACAAAAAAAAATATTTCTATTACTTAGAATTGCGTGCTAGCCATAGCACAGAAAAAATTTTGCCAGAAGAAACTAGAAACTCAAAGCTTCAAAATGTTTTTTTTTAATCTACATACGACCATTTTTTGATGAGATACAGCCTTTCAGAAATCACCAAAAAATTGACGAAAAATTTTTGTTCCTTTAATTTTTTCGAGTGGTGTATTTTTAAATTATTATATGTTAATAACAAGTTTTTGGAAAACATACATTACCACGTTCGTAGAGTACCTATTTATATCCATTGTTTAAAAAAATCATTTCAATATGTTAATTTTTTCCTAAGATATTTTTTTTTGCTTCGTGTCACTTATTTTTATCTTTTGATCACTTTATATTGTACATGTTCTATGTAGTATGGGCGTCAAAAAAATGGAAACACCAACATAAATCAAGTACAGTTGCGGAATTAAAATTTCGGGCAGTATTGTCATTTTCATAATGTAAACTCTAAAACAACCTTTACATTGATAATCTAATTTTTTACTCTTGTCACGTTTATGTCATTTTGACTTACCTATTTACTTTCAAAAATAGCGTCACCGACAGAAAAGTTTAATTGTCAAATGTCAGTCATAGTGACAGTAAAAGGTAGTTTACAGTGAACTTTTTGAAGTGACAGAAAAATACTGCCAGAAATTTTAATTCCGAACTGTACATATTAATTTTTTGACGGTTTTAACCTCTGTAATCAAGTTTCTTCTGTCATGTTGACGTTAAGAAACGTCACCAAGTCAGAGGTTCTGAAACATGTATATTTGAAGACTAGATTAGTAAAATTTATTTTCAATTTTAAATTACGGGTGTGAGGTAGGTTAAGAAAATCTTAAAGATTTGTTTAATTATTGATTTCTACTTATAGAGGGAGTAGGTAATAAAATAGTACTGTGAAACAATGACATAAAAAGAAAAATATAAAAATTGGTATTTCTATTTTTTTTTTGACGTCGATAGTACAATTTTGTTCATATAATTTTACAAAAAAATAAATWAATTAAAAAAATCATACATAACTATAGAAGAAATAATAACATTTCAGTGGGAAATTAAAATATTCTCATTAAAACTGTTCTTTCTGTTATGTGTATATTTCATATTAATATAATAATACATCTATTTAGCATTCACACTTATATTTCTTCTTGTAATCACAACTATTATCTTCTTTGCCATTCTTCTTATAACTACATAACCTAATAGCCCTAAGCAAAACAGCCAATTCTCGACAGTAATATCCAAAAGCTTCCGCAATCGGATCACATAGATCCCTAACCGAAGTAGCAATGTTGTAAAGAAATATCAAAAACGGTTGAATAACGCCGTTAAACAACGTTGTAAGAAAAGGTTTGAAGAGATAATCAGACCACATTTGCATCAAACCGACAAAGATTGGTCGAAATATACTATACAATAAAAACTTAAACAACTGCAGAATGAAAGACACACAAAAAGACACCCCAATGTGAATAGAAGCAAAAAACTCAGCCCAAAATTTTGTCGTATATTTTTCTGTTTTTTCAGCAATAATTTCGCATTTCATCACAGGAGGTGTATCAGTAGTATGAAGATATCTGGAATTGAAGTTGAAATAATTATTATTTGGAAAAATAAACATACTGGGCATTTCCATGGTCAAAATAATAATAATCAACTCTTGTATTACCCTCACTGTCGTAATAAACATTTTTTTGAATCGTACTTTGGGCCATTGTGAGTGTTCTTTTATTGGATTTCAATTCGCTGCAGTTACAATTGTTAGAATTTGTTTCGTTATTTTTCGTTGTTTTTTCTACAGGATTATGGATTGTATTTGTTGCAACAGTTGTTGAAGTCGGTCTAGGAATACCATCGACCAAATCGAAGACTACGCGCTAAATAATTTCTGAATTTTAATTATGACCATAATATTTGAGGCCTTTCTGAGTAAGAATTTTTATTGGAAAAAATTGAGAATGAAACATTTTTTTGCTCCGTTCGTTCTTGATTCAAATGATGGAAGTTTATCCAAAATTAATTTTACTCAAAAAGGTCCATAAATCGTCACCTCAATACTACAACTAGATAACTCAAAAAAAACCATTTTTTTTAACTTCTGTAACTAATAGAATAAATAATACTGTGAAAACAGCGACATATTTTTGGACATTTTTGGTTTCTTGTTATTTTCAGACGCCATTACACAGGTGAACAAGTGTTTTTTTCATTGAATTAAAACTATGAATTTTCGAAATAGAATTCAATTTTTGTTTAAAAAATATCACAATAGGTTGTTAACGAAAAAAAAAAATTACAAAAGTTTCATTCTAGCATTTTACCTTTCACCAATAGTTTAACCAAAAACACTTGGTTTCACATTTCTTGTTCACACTATATAAATTTAAAAATACAGGGTGTTAAAAAAAGATTGTAAAATATTTAAGAAGGTAAGGTATGGATTAAAATAAACAAAAAAGTTTTAATAAACATGGGTCCGCAAAGTACCGGTTTTGGAGATATCGAATGTGAAAATTTTAAATTTTTTTACTAGAACTCTCTTTTGTTTGAATAGATTGCAAACGAATAATCTTCGATATCTCCGAAACCGTTTCTTTGTGGACCTATGTTTATTAAGACTTTTTTGTTTGTTGTGGTTCATACTATAACCTCCTGAAATATTTTACAATCTTTTTTTAACACCCTATATGTAGTTACTCTAGTTGTTGTATTGTGCCTGTGAAATGATTAAAAAAATTGTAACAATTACTTTTGGAGGACCTGCATCATCCTCTTGTCCACATATGTTAATTTTATACAAGTCACAAGGACTGTAGTTTTGTTTCTTTACTAGAAGCTCATGTGATCTATTTTTTATCCATTCTAATAAATTTCGCTTTTTACAGTCGACTGTTAATTTCGATGCACTTTTGTTCGGTATAATATAATAACCTAGAAAGGTATCTACATAAGTACACAAGATGTGCCACTTTTGCTAGAAAAAGTAAAATTGTTTAAAATTATTTTCAACTATTTTTTCGACGTTGCACATAAATATAAATGTCGGAAGTATTTAAGACAATTCAGTATTAAACTTACCAATTCACAATTCCTAATAAATAGACCAAAACAGATTCTGTAAAAATTTAAGAATTCTCAATAACTCCAAATTTAAGTTATAATTAAAAAACGTGCAAACAAAACTTGGTTTTATAGACGCGTAAACACAATATTATTGTACAGGGTGTCCCAAGTTTTAGGGCCGATGCAAAAATAAATATTTCCAATTGATTTAAAAAAAATTGCTAGAGCAAACAATATAGCCTTTAATTTAATGCTTTAATATTGTTCAAAATTTTTGGCGTATGTCAGTGAGACCCTAAAAACCAAATTTGATTTTTTTAATTAATTGAAATCTTTTCTACATGATAAATATCCTTAATTTTTTCTAATGATAACTGTGATAATTTAATAATGTAAAAGTTGATAGATTTTGAGTAATTAATATTTTAATATTGAAAATTGGGAATTCTGGTAATTTATGGCCAAATTTGGAATGATGTGCTGGTAATGCATTGACAATAGACTAACTAGTTGGAGAGCAGATAATATGTCGAAAAACCTTTATTTAGGAAGTTGGTCCGGACCCGAAAAATGTCTTTTTGTGAAAATTACTTCAATGAGCATAAATTATAACGTATACATTAAATTGTGATTATAATAAACAAGCTTGCTCAAATTATCAAATTACAAATACATAAAATTTAAGAAATGTATTTTGCAAGTATACAGTATGTTCCCGGGTTAGGTTTACAAGAGAATAAAAAATTTTACCTTTGATTTTACGCCGAAAAAGCAAAGGAAATACTTTTTTTTATAGCAGATGTTAAACTATTTCTTTAAAAACTCTTTTGAGTAGATAAAGTAACACTTTAACAGCAAGGATTGTTTTTGCTTCATCTGAAACGAGCAAATCTGTAACCAAAACTTCATTATTCTGACTCAGTGAAAAGAAAAGTTTTTTTTCTTAGTTTTGGACTTGTCAAAAATTTTGTCAATGAAAGCCACAAATAACATTGAACAGAGTTACAGTTTAGGATACAGCTTCCTTGATTCCTCTTCTAATAGCCTGTAGCAAAAAAAACTTGGAAAATTGTTTTTTCAACATAAAGAAATAAAGGCAAAATTTTAATTTTTTTTTTAATTTTTTTCCATGTTCGTGGTACCTTACCCTACATAGCATTTTTTTTGGGGGCGCGATTTCTGGCTCACTATGTATGTGCATATCATATAGAAAGTGACTCCTTCAACTTTTAAAATCGCGATATCTCAGCAATGGTGATTCTTAGAAAAAAAAGTATAAGGACCTTTTTGTAGATATTTTTAAGGTCTATCTTTTTTGTCTGGACTACTTTTTTGATAAAACTTACCGTTTTCAAAAGAAATCTAAAAAACATCAAATTTTGACCTTTGACCCCGAAGAACTTTATTAGCACACATGGGATCGATGGGGACTTTTGACACTTTATTTCTAATGGTGTACCCAAAGTCTCCACCAAAATTTAGCTCTGTCGGAATTTTTGTTATTTGACCATTATTTTTATGACTAATTTGACCGGACTATGATGAAAACGCTCGTCTTGTTTGTCACTCATGCTCCCTAAATTTTTAGAAAAGAAGTCCAAATGCGAGTGAAATGTTTTTAAGACCTATTTAGACCCATATAGTAATAATTTTGCAATAATTCAGCAACAATTTGAATTTAAATAAATTTTAAATCGGAGGTATTTGTGTAGAAAGCAGGAAAATTATCGTCTGTAACAAAAAAAGTGTGACGTGATAGAAAAATTTAACAATTATTTTTGTTTAAATAAATGTAAGTTAACATAAAAATAATAATTCGATTAAAGGTACATTAAACATCGTATTGTTTGTAGACTATAGTGTTATTAGTTATTACAAGCTCAAAATCAAGAGAAAAATTAAATTTTCTTTCCACTGAGTGAAAATAATGAACTTTTAAAATTACAGACTTACTGGTTTCAGGTGAAGCAAAAATGTTTTTTTTGCAGTGTTAGAGTAAAATAAAAAAATCCGGGGACATACTGTATAATATTAGTTATTATTATTATTATGGCATTAAATTTACCACTTAGGGTTTTTTGTTTTGTTTAGAAGTAATAAAAATAAATATAAAAAACGGAAGAAACTAGCAATTTGTTAATAAAATTAAAAGCAAATCACAAAAATTTTGTTTAAGGTAATGAAATACATGGACATAGAAAGTTAGACTGGTGAATAGTTTTTTTCCTGGGTGTACGTCATAAATGTCATTGCGGACATTTTTCTTCTATTAATAATCCCCCCATAAATCATTCCAAGTTTCAGTTTTTTAATATTAAAATGTTAATTATTCAAAACCTATCAACTTTATCATTATTCTATTTTCACAAGTACCACAAAAAAAATCATAGAATTTCATCATGTACAAAATATTCCAGTTCATTCAAATTTTTTTTTCTCCAAATTTAATTTTTAAGCTCTCACTACCATACGCCAAAAAATTTTGTACAATATCAAAACATCAAATTAAGTGTATTTAATCCTCAAACGTTTACATTATCAAAATTATTTTTTAATCAATTATAAATATGTAATTTTCCACCGACCCTAAAACTTGGGACACCCTGTATTTATATCTACTGATTTCGATCCTACAATAGAAGAAAAGCTATACCTTCGCATTTCGTGGACACATTACCATGGCTTGCACAAGGTATCATACACAAGCATTCCGGACTAACACCAAGATGGGCATGATCACAACAAGAAGGTTCAATGTCTTCAAAATGCTCAAAATTGCTCAATGAACACGTTCCAATATCGGCCATGACCGAATCCTGGTTTGTAGTTTTCGAATTGGAGGTTTTATTTGAAGTACAACAATTGTTTGGACATTTGTCGCAACCAGAAGAGAGTCTAGGACGACGTGTCTTTAAAGAATAGTTTGTCTAAGTAGTAAGAAAATGGACATTATTGTTACATCAAGTGATGACAAAACAAATTCATCGTTGTCTGCATCGCTACTTGTGTAATGTGTTGTGGTCAAATCGGGAGTTGTTGGACCCATAAGATCTAACACGTTTTGAATGTCGTTTTTAATATCTGATAAGGAACCTCTTGGAGCATTTGTTGACGAAGATTCAGCTTCCGAAACTATTAATAAAAATGTCTTGTATTTTCGTRTTTATGGTATTGGTACTCACATCTGTGAACCCTAACTGGCAAAGACTCAGACCGGGCATTCACGCCTTTGTTAGTTGTAGTATTATCATCACTAGTACTGTCTTCCACCATATTATAAAAATATTTATATTGTATACGTTTGTAAAAGTATATAATCCATGATAATAAAAATGTATATGAAATGTCAAAAATATATCAGTTTTTGTTGTCAAAATGGGATGATTCAAGCCAACGCCAAAACAATAATTACACTCGTTGATAAAAAGTTTTTTCTCAGCATACAGGGTGTTCCGTCTAAACCCCACATTAGAAGTATTGGGAGTTGGAAAAATCGTCTTTATTTGAAAATTGGTACATAGTCATGAACCATTAAGTCCTCCTAAATTAAAATATTTTTAAGATGGCGGCACTTCCGCTTATACCAGAAGTCGGTCTCAACTTTCTTATTTTAAATGGAAAGCTATATTTTTTACTGCGTTTTTGGATTAATCAAGTCATTTTAAGGGAGTTTTCATCAGCTTCATCAGCCGTTTTTGAAATATTTGGAGTTTTTCAAAAATTTTTGGATTTGCACCTTCCACTTTAAAAATCGGTAACTCTTTAAAATTTTGAATTCGTTTTTTTGGCGTTTAAAAGAGAAAGTTTAGATCTTTCTTCCGGTGTTTTAAAATTTTGAAAAAAAATTAACAAACCCTAAAATTTAAAGTTACTTTTGTAATAACTCAAATACCCATAACACAAATTTTCCAAATGAAATACCCCAATTATTATTTTACTAAATGGAAGAGAATTTAATTCTGCATCGATCTGTATTAACATTCTCTATACCAAAATTTAATAATTTTTAAGTTATGGTGACTTTTTGTTAAGACTGTCGAAAATTTATTACGTTTTCGTGTAGTTTGCTATAGAAATCAAAAATGTCAAAATTGTTTCTCAATAAACGTCGACAGTGACTCATTATCTGACAAATAGTGCCAAAATATGGAGAATCAAAGCTATACTCAAACTTAGATTTAATTAATTTATTTTGTATTTATGGAGAGTGTAACAATTTTGTTAATGACCGACATCATAATTTTATGATGTCGGTCATTAAACAAAAATAAATTTTTCTCACTTAACTTTAAATAATGAACGCATGGTAGAACCTATCAATAATAATTAAGTTTACATAATTTTGATTCTTCATATTTTGTTAAAAAGTAATTTATTGTTGACGTTTGTTTAGAGAAAATTGTGACATTTTTGTGTCCATAGCAAACTATGTGAAAACGGGTGTGGCTAGTAATAAATTTTCTGTAGTCTTAACAAATAAAATAACTTGAAAATTATTAAATTTAGGTTAAATGTTAATACAGCTCAATACACAATTACATTCTCTTCTATTTAGTAAAATAAAAATTGGGGTATTTCATTTGAAATAATTGAGTTATGAGTATTTGAATTATTACAAAAGTAACCTTAAAATTTTGGGATATGTTTTTTTTTTCAAAATTTGAAAGCACCAGAAAAAGGATCTAAGTTTTCTCTTTCAAACGCCAAAAAAACGAATTCAAAACGGCTAAAGGTATAGGGAAAGCTGATGAAAACTCCCTTAAAATAACCCGATTAATCCAAAAACGCAGTAAAAAATGTACCTTTCTATTTAAAATAAGAAAGTTGAGACCGACTTCAGGTATAAGCGAAAGTGCCGCCATCTTGATCATTTAGGAGGACATAATGCATATGTACCAATTTTCAAATAAATACGATTATTCGAACTCCCAATACTTCTAATGTGGGGTTTAGACGGAACACCCTGTATTATTATAAAAAATCAGTCTACTCTATCACTGGTTTTAATTAAAACTAATACATGAAAAGGATAATTTCGATGTTGATAAATAAATTCAAGTAAAATCTTCCAACATTTATTAAAGCTTAAAAATTGCATCACTTATGAAGGTGCGGAACTTTAAGTGTCCTTGTATATTTGAGAGTACCACAGTTTTATTACAAGTCAAAGTGGTGGAATTGTGGTACTCTTTCAAAAATACAAGCTGTCACTGTTTAAAAACAATTTGTACTTTGTATGCACACAAGAAAAGCTGAAAATCTAAACGTGTTTGTGTATAATAAAGTTATATTTGGTACAAAAACAAAGAAAAATCATTATAGTTTAAAACTAATTTGCGTCACACTGATTTAAATACAGCGTGTGTCAGATAAATTTTTAAATGACACTCCTGTATACACCACCAAACTAATCCTTAAATAAAATTGGTACTTAACGTATTTTCAGTTTGATATTTGCGATTCTTCCATTTTCGCTGTATCCGTGACTGTTATTTCCGTCAGGTCACTTCCTACACAATCAGCTCTTGTTTCCGACACAGTTTTAATAACGCCATCTACTAGATCATCAGCGTACTGTTGCAATTCCGTATTGACGCTGTCTTTTTTGCGTTGATTGATCGGCAGTGGGAGAGACGATGGTCGTGCTTGTTTGTGGAAAGGAAACACTTTTCCTGCTTCCCCCTGTTTTTTTTTTGACATAATATTAACCAATCAGCAATCATTTTCTTACGACTTACTTGTGGCGTATGTACAGCTACGATTTCAGTTTGAGTCGCAATTCCATTCGGATTTATTGAAGCTGTCTGACTGAAAACTGTCATAACTTTCACAATATCTTGCATTGAACTTTGTAATTGCTGAATCTGAAAAAAAAACATGTATTATTTTTATAAAATAAATTAATTTTAAATTAATACTGTATTAAAATCGAGAAAAATTAAATTGAAAATAGCTCAAATTGAGGTCTGTAAAGTTGGCCCCACAAACTAAAATTTTCATAATTACGGCTACATTTATTAAAAGTGCTCTGCAAGTGCTGACGAATGCTGCAAATTAAACGAAAAATGCTACGTAAATAAATAAGAAAAATCAAGTATATATTGGGGGGCCAACTTAACGGTTGCCCCACAAAATATGAAATTGTAAAATCTAATTGCATTTCTAGAAAGTGCTCGACAAGTGCTGAAAGATGCTGGATAATATTTAGAAAGTGCTGCGAAAATAACCCAAAAAATGAGGATCGTAATTGTGGGGTCAACTTAACGGTAGCCCCACAAACTGTTAAATTATACAATCTAATTGCATTTTTAGAAAGTGCTCGACAAGTGCTGAAAGATGCTGTATACTATTTAGAAAGTGCTGCGAAAATAACTCCAAAAATGAGAATCGTAATTGTGAAGCCAACTAAACGGTAGCCCCACAAAATGTTAAATTATGAAATCTAACTGCATTTCCAGAAAGTGTTCGACAGGTGCTAAAAGATGCTGTATAATATTTAGAAAGTGCTGCGAAAACAACCCCAAAAATGACGATCGTAAATGTAGTTCTAAGTGCTAGAAAATTACAAAATTAATCAATGAATGCATTGTTCTGAATATTGTCAAATTTTGGTTCATCATTATTTAAAAATCACGCAATATCAAATAGAAACTGTAATTAGTATTTTTAGTTGCATCAAAGAAAATTTCAGAATAAACCCTACCAATCATCTAGGCTCTGATCTTTGATCTGGATAATTATTGTTTTAAAGTATGTACTTTTAAAAGTACTCGATAAATGCTGCAAGATGCCATATAATATTTAAACAATTATGTGAAAATATATCCAAGATCAAGCGTAATTTACATTAGTTTTAAGTACGATGCCTGTGCTTGTAAAATTCATTCGGCAATACAATGTAAAATATAACATAATAATACATAGTAATTCACATAACTTTACGACCCTGACGAATTTTAAATGCAACCGCAGTAATACGTTACTCAATTTTATTATAACTTGATTCATAAACACTAATAATTATAAACTTATTTAAGACTTGGATATGCCTGACAAACTTTAAAAAATCAGGTTTTTGGTCAATTTTATCCCTCATATCCTTTAGAGAACTCGCTTTCATGATCAGCTTCCTTTAACGCTTGGACCAATTAACCAATGTCAATTTTAGAATCCAGTTAATCGACGACTGGCTTATTCCAGTTTGTCTCAAAATTTGCCTCTGGCTGACATGTGGGTTATTGTCCACAGCGTCCATAACTCTTATTTCATTATTAGGATTCGTTGCAGTCTATGGCGTTTTTATTTTGCGCAATTTAGGCGCAACTCAAATTACAATTGTCTTAAAATTTTATCTGTCGAATGCCTACGAGACAAATTTTTGGCTGCTACTTACTGTATTCTTCTGACACTCACCATAAATGAATATCATGTCGACCCTTACGTTATTTTGATTAACAAAAATGTTCGAAATTTTACAAAAAAGAATTGGCAAGTGTAATTGTCATTGATATCTGGGGTGCCAGATTTCATGCTAATTAAACATAACTAAGGATATCAAGTTTTAAATGAATAATGTATAATGGTTTGCATTTAAAGATCGCCAGGGTCGTAAAGTTATGTGAATCACCCTGTATAGTAAAACAATTATAGGCAAAATGTTACAAGCCAATGAATTTTTCGTAAGCCAATTTGACGTTCTAATTTTTTCTCTCGTCTAGAATGAATAGAACACACCACATAATTTTTTTTCTGTTAATTTTAATAAGCCATGCTTTATGCCTTTTCGGTGACTATTAGTCATTTTTTTTTTAATCTGTAGTGCCATTTAATAACCATAACAACGCGAGTAAAATTAAATTATATTAATCATTACATTTATTTTTTCTCATGCAGTTTTCTGATGTGGCATATAACATATCTACGACTTTTGATTTTCCGGATTCTTTTATCTTTAAAACAATGTGTAACTAACAATCAATGATAATAAAATATCAAAATTTTAGTGAATAAGAAACTTCACATTTTGTTGCCCATGTTATTAGGTAAAGAACCTTTAATTTTAGGATGCGAAATGATTTATTGGAGATGGTTGTGGTCGGAGGAACGACAGCAAGCCCAGCGGTTCGTTTCATGGACACGACATTTTTAAATCGATTGACTGTACCTAAACGTTAGCTTTCTAACAATTACCGATTTGCAAAATTGGTGTATTATTGGTTGCATCTAAAAAAATCAGAAATAACTCACCTTGTACTTCTAAATTCACCCGTCCATTACATTTTCGCAATTACATCTCGAGACTTTTTTATTGCTAAACTAGCACCGTCGCAACTACGTTTTTTGAGGTGACATATTACCAAACATTTAAAACTACATTTACGATTGTCATTTTTGGGGTTATTTTCGCAGCACTTTCTAAATATTATACAGCATCTTTTAGCATCTGTCGAACACTTTCTAGAAATGCAGTTAGATTTCATAATTTAACATTTTGTGGGGCTACCGTTTAGTTGGCCCCACAATTACGATTCTCATTTTTGGAGTTACTTTCGCAGCACTTTCTAAATAGTATACAGCATCTTTCAGCACTTGTCGAGCACTTGTCGAGCACTTTCTAAAAATGCAATTAGATTGTATAATTTAACAGTTTGTGGGGCTACCGTTAAGTTGACCCCACAATTACGATCCTCATTTTTTGGGTTATTTTCGCAGCACTTTCTAAATATTATACAGCATCTTTCAGCACTTGTCGAGCACTTTCTAGAAATGCAATTAGATTTTACAATTTCATATTTTGTGGGGCTACCGTTAAGTTGGCCCCCCAATATATACTTGATTTTTCTTATTTATTTACATTTTTTTTTTCAGCATTTTTAGTTTAATTTACAGCATTCGTCAGCACTTGCAGAGCACTTTTAATAAATGTAGCCGTAATTATGAAAATTTTAGTTTGTGGGGCCAACTTTACGGACCTCTCAAATTGCTTCATTTTAAAATAAAACTCTTATTTAAGCCAGTGGTTAGTTCAGATTGATTCCCGGCTTCCAATTGAGCCAAAACTATTGAAAATATCATAAATTATTTTATTTCAGCCTAAAATAGAGATTGAAGCAATTATCTTTATAAAATACATTAATTTTGAATTAATTCTGTATTAAAATCGAGCAAAATTAAATTAAAAATAGCTCAAATTGTTTTATTTTGGAAGAAAACTCTTATTCAAACTATTATTTTGTTGAAATACTTTGATTCAGGTTGATTTGCTTACACCAAAATTTTGCTTACTTGATTTTGCAACACCGTACAAGTTTTAGCCAACTCTTTCACAACTTCGACATTATCTGTTGATAAATTTGTCATGTTGGCTGAACTGGATTGTCCACTACTCGGCTGCAGAGCCGACATTTGCTTCCATAAAGCGCTTATAGCTTCAGTTTGTAACATCTGGATTTTTCGTTCACTTTCCAAAGCGGCTTTAGTTGTCTCCATATCGTCAGTCAATTGTCTACAATTATAAATACTAACCAATACACACATACTATATTTCACTTACTGGATATATTGATTTGCTCTTTGTGCTTGTAATGTCCGAAAAATTTCTTGTACTTCTTTGTTTCTGTTTCGGGTAAAGTAGCCTCTCCACATCTTCTGTATGAAAACAGCTGCTTGTTCCACTTTGTCTTCGCTAGTACCGTTATTCATTACTTCGGTATCTTTTTGATGCATTCGCTTTTCTTCGGCTCTTATTTGGATTTTTTGTAATTTTGAAACAAATACTTCCGATTCGTCGTCACTGCTTAAAGACTTTCGCAGAATTGAAGTTTTGTTCAAGTTGTCTTGTTTACTACAAAAATATATGGAATTTATTGCATCGTTTCGAATTATTAATTTAAAATATTAATGAAGACAAGCAACAAGTTCATTGTCACAAAAAACAATCATTTACTATTACAGGATCTCTCTATTTTCGTTTTTGTTTTTACAATTCGGTATTTTTCAGTGTTCTTAGAAACATAAACAATACAGAGTGCGCCAGAACCCGCGCCACAGAAAAAATGCCATGTAAAGTAAGATACCAGAAACATGGAAAAAATGTTGAAAAATTCTGCACTTTGTCTCTATTTATTTATGTTGGAAAAATATTTTTTCAACTTTTTTTGCTACAGGCTATTACAAGAGGAAATAAAGAAGCTGTATCCTAAATTGTAACTCTGTTTAATGTTATTTGTGGCTTTTATTGGCAAAATTCTTGTACCTTTACTAGATAATTATAAAAAAAATATATACAGGGTGTCTCACATAATTTTACGAGGCCTGCGCCTGTAAGATGCAATCAATAATACATATTCCGATACGAACTCGATTACAAATTTTGAAAAATTGGATAATCTTCTCTAACTTGTTCACTCTTTCAAAAATTACAATATGTTTAGTTAGTTAGCGATTAAGATAGATAAATGGTTTCCAAAAATTAATTAATTAAATGTGTATTTTTTGTATCTAGTGTTTTGTGAATTTTGTAGATTTGGGTGCGTACATTAGGCGCAAGCCTCGTACAGTTATGTGAAACACCCTGTATTATACAAGATCATCAGTATCATTAAATAGACATAATAAATGTCAGAATTTTTTGACACAGAATTTTTTAAACATTTTTCCATGTTTCTGGTATTTTATCTTACTTCAAATTCTTCTCTGGGGCGCAGTTCTGACACACCTGTATTTATTTAGGTAAATAAACTCTTTTAACTATTCAATTCGCCTATTTTTTTCAAATATTAACTAATAAAGTAGCAGATATTTACTTTTGTAACCAAGCAATAGCAAATTCAAGCGACTATTTCCCTCAGAAAATTTCATCCAATCATATTAATGCATTTTACAGAAATCACCCAGCAATGAACGAATATTATCGAGTATTCGAATACCCGGGTATTTGCACACATGCATAGACTGAATCTCGGAGTGAATATTTTTAATATTTTCAAAACATTCGCGCTATTAATTACTTTCAAAATGCATTTAATGATTTAAATTTTAAAAATTAATAAACAATTATATCTTATTAATATTGCAAGTAGAATCTCGATTTTTTATAGTAATTCGTCCAAAAGTAATTTTTTGTTTTTTTTATTTCCTTCGTAAAATTTCTACGAATTTTTTTTCGCAAAATAGCCCTCGATATATTCCTTTTTCATGCCATACTTGAATATTTTCACAAGTGCATGATTTGCGTATTTTGCAAGCACTCGGGACTGACTATTCAATTCACCTCTTTCCTTTCAAATATTAACCAATAAAATAGCAGATATTTACTATAACATCTTAGCAACAACAAATTTAAGCGAATAATCCACTTGTGATAAAATACAGAGTGGTTATAAATGATTTTCATCTAGCCAGCTTTGGAATTTTTTTGCATGTAATTTTATTTGTGCCGCTCTACTTTTTTTGAAAGCTCTAGTTCTGTCATTAGTATCACTTATTAATTAATAATAAATTGTTGTTAATTAAACTTTTATTATTTCAACTAATTTACAATAATAATTGATAATAATGTATACTTTGGAAGAAAACAAGTTTATAATTGAAGTCTATTTTCGAAGTGGATGCTTAGTAAACCGCGATTTTTTAATTTTGAGTTAAAATAAGTAGGTACCCCGATTTTCGTAAAGCGGCATTTTTTATTTTACATGAAAAATTCACAGCTGGCTAGATGAAAATTATTTATAATCACTTTGTATAACTGGATATTCCACGAAAGCAGTGATTATTTTATACTAACTTGATTATTTATCGGTTGCTATGAAAATGAAATCATGTGTAACGCATTCATGGTCATTAAGCTTGCGAACATCATTCGTGCCACGCACTCATGGTGTTCATAAAGCGATGAACAAATATCTGCATAATTATTTAAATATTTGTTATCAAATTCCTGCAGGTTTTGTTGGCCTTTAATCAATCAAATTTAGGTAAAAATATAATATAAGAGCTTGAGTTCTTCTCGTGTTACATTTTTATCTGTACCTGCATATGCTTTATCAGATTTGTTTAGTGTAAAGAATATTTATCATCAAAAAACTATAACAAATCAAATCTAAATAAAAATTTTAATATTTGTGTTAAATGGTCTTAATCAATTGACAAATTTTCGTATGACCACAATTTTTGAATAAAAATGACACATTTTTCGCTCATTTGATACTCCTAGAAACTTACTTAGTATTGCTTTCATGATTCATCGCTTTTCTCGCTCTTGCCGGCGACGGAGAACTGCTCTTTCCTCCATCGTTGTTGGTTTGTGTTTTAGTCTTGGTTTGTACATTTCTGGAAAGTTTCGGAGAACGCACAGTATGAGGCAGTTTCTTATTATTCACTGGAGTTAACACAGCTGTTGCGTGTGCTTTCCCAACAATTGGAGATGGACGGTAATCTGGACTCATTAGAGATTCTGGTACTGGAACCATTTTTGAGAGAGCTTGAAGGGGACTGTTAATAGGTTCATCATCTACTTAATAAAAAGATTGTAGTTAATGTGTAGACAAACGGAAATAACGACTACCTAAACGTTTTTCTCCTGGTGTTTTTGAAGGAGTAACGCTTTGTCTTAATATTGTTGGATCTAAACTTTGGCTCATAATGTTTGAATTTTCCATTATGTTCACATTTCCGTAGCAGCTTGAGGTCATGCGATCTGGAGATTTCAACTTACTAGCAGTTCGAGCAGCTGAAAAATACATAAATAAGTAAAACTACATATTTACTCATTTCAATAACTTAAAATATAAGTTATGAATTTTCACACAAGAAAACATTTTTTTTCTAAGAACTTGATATACAGGATGTCCCAGCGAGTTGAAAAAGTCCATTAGTAACCTTTAAATGGTAAAATTTAAAAATTAAAAAGGACATTGATAGATGATACTAATCTAGTCCATCGCCTAAAATTATTTTGAACTCTCTCTCAAAAATAAGTTACAATACAAACTTGTGTTTTTTTAAATTAAACACCATATGTTTCTTAGCGTTTTTGGATGTACATTTTTATCACAATGTTTTGACAAACTTTTATTGGTCGATTTTGCTTAGTTTTAAAAATAAGACGTTTTTTTTATGAAAACATGCACTTTTTAAAAAATCATTACACAAAAACATGAGACATCTAGAAATATTTTTTTACTACCGCAAAGAAGAAGGTACAAGCTATAAGGTTGTAACATTTTTTTAGTGTGTTGCATTTGCAAAGATGAAAAAATTAAGGCGTTTGTTAAAAGTTCTATAACTTAAAAAATAAATAAATAATAACTAAATAATATTTAAAAAGATATTTAACGTTAAACAATAGAAAAAAGTAATTACTATTCTTTCAGTAGCCAAAAAGTGCACAGTTGCACAAGAGATAGAAAAATTATCACTTAATAATCACATTTGTGTTAAACTGAATCTATTATTCTTTATTTTTATAATTCATTATATTTTTTTTATAATTTTTTTTTAATTTTTATGCCATAGTAACAACAATGCTTAGATATTGATAGGAATTGTTGCTACAATTAATATTGAATATTAAATATCTTTTCATTTATAAATTCTAGACATTAAAA
>NW_025400985.1:13322802-13353090 GCF_015345945.1 Tribolium madens | reverse complement strand
GTTATTTAACTTTTAACAAACTTCTTAATTTATTAATCTTTACAAATGCAAAACACTAAAAAAATGCTAAAGCTTTAAATTCTGTACTTTCTTCTTTGCAGAAGTAAGAAAAAATTTACTTTAGCTCTCTTAGTTTTATTGTAATAAATTTTTAAATAGTGCATGTTTTCGTCAAAAAAAGTCTTATTTCTAAAACTAAGCGAAATCGACTAATAAAAGTTTAGCGTAAAAACATTGTTTGAAAGGCTACAACTAAGAATGCAAAGAAACATACGGTATTTAATTAAAAAAAAAAACACTAGTTGGTATCGTAACTTATTTTTGGGACATGTTGTTTAGTTGAAATTAATTTTAGGTGATGCACTAGATTAGTATCTATCAATGTCCTACACCTTTTTTTTTTAATTTCCTATTACAAGGTCACTAATGGACTTTTTCAACTTGCTGGGACACCCTGTATAATATTTTCTATTCTGTTTAGTTCTGGTAATTTACAGAAACTTATCATTTTTCTTTAAATTACCTAAAACTCCACAGGCTGTTATTTAAATTAATAATACAGAAAAAACATAAAGAAAATTTACTGTACATATTAATCTGACTGCAAATTATATCTTACTAAAGCGTGATAGCTCCATCGCATCACACTCATGTAAAACGTTCAATTAACCGTCTCTCTCATACAATGCGGGGAAAGGGGAACGGTGCAATTTTTATTAGACACTATAGCGAAATATATCAAACTTTAGACAATAAATGATGATGAAAAATGAAAATTCAATTCATCCTTTACTGCAACGGACGGGTGATTTTCGTTAATTCATATTATTTCGGCTAAAAATCCATAAAAATGAAAATTAAACAAAAAAAATGCACCAAGAGTGCCATGAATTTCAATCAATTTGACACTTCTGTCAGTTGTTGTCATTTCGCGTCAATGTGATGGTTCACACTCTTTAAGCAAATCAAAAGAAAACCTCGGTAATACGGTGATAAACGTTGTGTGTGATTTGAAAAAGGCAAAAGAGTGACGTAATTAGTATTTGTGCAAAGACCGGTGTTGTATTTTTGTAAAGTGCGAGTTCGAGTTGGTGCAACACACCAGAGGTGGGAATGCTCAAAAGGACGAATGGTCAGAGGTCCGAATGTAGGCATTGATCAGCCTGCTTAAAATGGAATTGCAAGCACTTGGAAAACAGTTTCTGGCCGTGTGATACACAAAACTTTTTCGGCCGACAACATTTTTCAATTAAAACMAATTTATTGTTAAATTTTCTCCGGCTAGGGAATTAATTTTTCTTCYATTGGYAGCACTYACTCCACGGTGTAATGATTTAAACTTAAAATAATTTTATGACATTTGTAAARTAATTAAGACTTTTGAGAAGAAAATGCAATTGCATTAGTTGAAAATGGATACACAAGATACGCYAGAGCATATTCAAWWTGTGGCAGAAGCTGCAATTCAAAATTTATTGKACCAATYGTTATTGGAAAGAATACGATTTGTTGAAGAAATGGGCTTCTGAAAATTTTCTTAAAATTCGATTCATTCTAATTCGACTTTTCGGTCAAAATGTCGTGTGCAGTGAAATGGTGTAGAAATACGACGAGATTTGGGCCCGAAGGAATCAGTTTTCACCGGTTAGTCATTCATCATGGTTTGAGGTTATGTTTAMATCGTTTTTGCAGACTTCCAAAAGGTGATTTGATGGCTGTGTGGAAAGCTGTTTTAGGCTTGAATCTTGGATGAAAAGTGGCAGTGGACAGAATTTGTAACAGAAAGAGAACTATAGAACAGACTTGACATTTCAGTGTCACTCAATGCTACCAATACAAAAACTTTCATTTAAAAACCCTGTTTTATTTTCTTGCCAAGACACGCAAATGGGTGTTTTCAAGACGATTTGGACGATTGGAAAATCACTAATTTTAGACGGAGGCCGAAAAAGGAAGTCAAATTTGAGATGACGGAAATAATGCATGAAATGTACGGTGAAAACGATGCAAAACCAGTGTCGAACATTTGCGGATCAGGTATTGTGAGTTCTACTCGGGGGCGAAGTCCCCGACAATTTCGAATCAGGTAGTGTGAGTACTATTCGGGGACGAAGCCCCCAACAATGTCGATATTTGCGAAGTAAATCTACTTGAGGAGCAAAGCCCCCACAGTTTTCAAATCAGATAGTACGAGTTCTACACGAGGAGCGAGCGGCTGTCCCAACGACTACTTCCACAAAACATTTGCAAATCCGGGAGGATTTGCCCGATATAGCTAGTTTGCATTTCTAAATTTAGAAGAATTATAATACATATAACAAACACACAGGGCGATTCAGATAAGATAATGAGCCTGACGATCTGGCGATGCAACCCAAAAAACAAATTTCATTTACGTCTTTGATCCAATTTGAATTAGGATTTGCAAGTTGAATCCAAGTTATCATCTTGTGTCACTCTGACATCAGTGCAGAGAACGATTATTAGTGCGATTCAGATCTCACGGAATGATAGAGAAATTATGGAAGTCTTTTCGGTGTAAACCCAATACAAAATGTATAAACGAATGAAACATTAAAGGTAGGTAGTAAACAATTTTTCTATATAAATCATAAATTGCTTGTCAAAGCAACATATGATAACTTGGATTGCAAACGCAAATCGTAATTAAAATTAGATCAAAACGTAAATGAAATTTGTTTTTTGGGTTGCATCGCCAGATCGTCAGGCTCATTATCTTATCTGAACCGCCCTGTATATTTTTTTTATGTTCATTACTATGTCGGGTTATAAACTAGAAAAGTGGTGTAAGCGACAGAACATTTAAAATAAATCACGAACAAGTTTTGTTTTGGCATTAATGACTATAAATACTTACAATTTAGTCTTGGAGAATGTTTAGCACCATGCAATTTTTTCCTTGTCAAAGGTGAAGGGTTTGAAGATCCTAAAATCGTAAATAAAAATAAGTGAATTGATATAAACACAACTAAATCACCAGTKGATTGTTCCCTTAATTGCTGTTGGTGATGTTGTGCTTTACTTAGAATTAATCGTAACTTTCGATCTTCTTCTGTTTCAAGAGCCTCACCAGTCAAAGGACACACACTTGCCAAATACTGAACAAGATCTTTCTGATCACCGACTCGAAAATGACGACCTCTGCCTTGCGAATACAACCATTCAGCCCTCAAACTGAAAACAAAATAAATACGTGTTAAAGAAATTTTCTGACGTTTACCTTTCAATAGCATCAACAACATAACCGTCAATTGTTTTAATGTTCAAACACCAATTGATAACAAATGGACGGTAATCAAAACCACTGGTTTAAGTTAAGAAATAATTATAAAAAATATGGTAAAAAAATAGCAAATGATATGGCAAAGGATACATGTTAGTGTTGCCAATGTTAACACATGGGTTATTAGCGATGGAAATGTTTTGAAGATTAACAAGATTAACTAGCTGAGAAATTTCATTTAAATCCTCAATGTTATTATTAGCTAAAGTCAGGGTTATTAGACTAGTAGGTAGAAAACGATCACTCTGTCTTAGATGATTAATTTTGTTATTGTGTAGCAAAAGCTCCTAAAATAAAACAGTCACCAATCACACAACAAAACACTAAATAACAATACCTTCAAATCTTTTAAGAAAGATAAGTCATTTATGTGAGTAATGTTATTCTCTGACAAATCTAAATGCTCTAAATTTGTGTTAGTATTGAGATGTTCAATGGTCTTTATACTATTTCCAGCTAAGCAAAGCCATTTCAAGTTAACCAACTCCTTTAGCCCCTCGATTGTGAGTATTCCGTTATGAGCGAGATTTAAAGTGTGTAGAGAATGGAGTCTGCATACTCCATACATACGTAACAGTTGGTTACGAACAGCTGACAGCTACAATGGGGCCTTCAAAAAAACGCTCTTATACGTACGACTTTACCTTCTGCAGCCGAAACAACGAGTCAATATTATCTAAACGTTGCAATTCGTTATCATCGAGAATTAATATTGTTATTACTTGAGATTCCTGAGGGGAGAATTTAGCGAGTTTTTTGAGCTTCTTGTTTGACAAATCTAAGACATCTGGTATTTCCTCTGAAATGTATAGTTAAGACGAGAAAAGCCACTTTGAAATTTCACTTACCCATTTATACTAGACTAATAAACATTGTCCAAAAAAGTGTTTTATTTGAAAAACATTTTGCTGAATATTATTGACAGGTTGATGATGTCGCTAAAGAAAGGACGCGGATCAACAGCTGACTAATAAAAATGTAGATTGTTTTAATCTTGTATTTTAGAATCGTTGTGCTTTTTTAAAGCTACTAAAGCCCACGAATTGATTAAAAATTGTAAATACACGCAAAGAAATGTATTGTATATAAACAATAACGATTAAGTACTACGATTAGTTATTTTTTTAATTGACAAATGACATGACGCATAATCGTTGCCAACATTGTGCTGGTGAAAATCAATTTTGCAGTTAAATTTATTTTAGAAATTGATTTAGTACTTGCTTAAAAATCAGCAAGTACTAAGTCCATTTGTTTAGTATCATGACGTTGTTTAAATTGTGTACGTGCTGTGTGTTTTAAAGTCATAATACAAATATTTGGATTTAGGGTGAGTTGGCAGTAGTGTCAGATAATAAATATGGAGTTATTTGCAAACGAAGAAAATGACTTGGTTTTTCTCAAATGATTGAACTTTATTGATAGAAACGGTTTAAAGTACGAATAGTGCAACGTATGTTTCGTTTCAGTGCAATAACAGTCGAAACATAAAGTGTATTATTGCTGACATTTGTTATTTGGTTGGCGAACGTAAAAAATCTCTTTGGATTCAAGCGAAATTTGGATTTTTAGGTGGGAATTTGGTCTTTGGTCTTAAAGTGGCATTGAATTAATCAAACTGGAGCGTTTACCGGAATATCTCCGCGATACCGTGGATTGGTTCATGGGGTGAGTAATAACCATCATTAACTAGATAAATCTGGAAATTCGCAGTTCAATTACTTAATCGGGGTGCAATTATGTTTTTACGGCCACAGTTTTAATTAAAAAACCCATAGATTGTTCTATCCGGTTCAGCGTTTATTTGGTTTCATGTTTTATGACGCTGAATCCTATTAGAGTTCAAGTTGAACGTATAAGTTATGCGAAGCCCCCATAATGTGGCTGGGTCGAATAGTCGGAAAAGCAAAGAGTGAAGACACTGTCCGTGTTTTGGCTTTAGATACCGAACAGACCATTACTTGTTTTTGCAGGTATTTGCGAGTTGATACACTTGTAGTGATTATTTTGTTTTTGTTTCAGAAAAGCAAGACGCAAGGAAAAAGAAGGAAATGAATCATCATCTTCTAGCGATTCCAAGCTTTATCTAGAGGCTACTGTTCTTGAAAGAAAACTTCCAGATATGGATATGAGACTGTTGGTCGATTTGCCTGCTGGGTTAGACTATAATGAATGGTTGGCATCACATAGTAAGTAGTTTAAAGAGTCGAGAAAGTTTTTATCATTTGACATTGAAAATTTAATTTGTATTGTGGTAAAAAAATTCTAGGCTGATAGGTACTCAAGTGGTGGGTCGTAGCCATGTGATGTAATCGAAAATGGAATTTTGATTATTATAATTTTTTAAATAATATATTACATACCGAGTACCAATTTCAGTTTTCTAAAGGGAATACCTGAGTATTTGATTATTTTCGATTCCTCGTTAAATTGGCTTTCAACAAGCTTACTATTTATTATTTCTCTCTAGTTTTTGTTTTTAGGCAATTGAAAAGAAAATAAAGTAAACTGTAGAAAGAATAGAACATTTTTATTCATTTTATCTAAGACAAGCAAACGACTGGTAACAAAAAACTTCTCAATAATTTTAATTAAAGAAGTTTTGAAACGTTTTTAAAAGGAATCATAGTATAATCAAAATCATAGTATAATCATAAGTAAAATCATAGCTCGGGGCGTTTTTTATAATTCAGTCTGTATTAAAAAACAAGTTGATTATGAATTTTTGATGTTTTGTTGTCCATTTTGTTTAAGTAAATGAAAAAAAGGTATTTGGTGCTTTGGACTGGTTAATAAACACGAGTAGCGTGTGCGAACCCAAATGCCCGAACACGCTACCCGTCCAAAGCAATTGATAGCCTGAAAAAGATACAGGGTGTTCGGTCCAAGACGCCGGCTCATAGCACCTAAACTTACTACTTTTTTCAAAAAGTAAATATTTAAGTAATAATATTCATTCTTGTCTTTCTTAATAAATGTATCAAATTTTTTTGGGACATCCTGTATTGCCGGAAATGCTACCAAATTTAGTTTTTCAAATAGTACAACTATGTTTTTTTCCTCGAAACAATAATAATTGGCATGAAAAATACTGTAATCCACTATTTATTACATTTTGCGTAACAATCAGAAAACATCTTAAATCTTAGAATTTTATAAGGAAATTGGTCGCGTAGCCTGATTTTTAATTTTAAAGGAAAGGTGTGAATAAAAAAATGCTTAGATGCTTAATTGTTGGTTTGACAAATCTAATTTGTCAGTTGATGAGCGAGTTCTCATATGAAAACTCTTGGATTTTCTTCGACTGATAACAGAACATTCAGATTTTTCTTTTCTTGTTCTTCACAAAAAACACAGGTTTTTTTATTTTTAAGAAGCGAACCTGTTCGTCTCAGTTGTTTTTCAATTCGACTAAATATCCAACGATTTGGGTGAACTTTATTTGGGTATTTTTCTCTATACTGTCTTTCAGCTTCCGCTCTATTTTTATTGCTCTTTAAAAACACTTCAAGCTGATCTACCAATTCGTCGTAATTATTATCATCCATTATTTAAAATCTCAATAAGATTTATTGACAAATTAGGCTTTGTCAAAATAACAATTAAACGGTATCCAAGCATATTGCTTTTTGTATGAATGACAAGTAATATCCGCCTACGTTGCAAAATTTGTCAATAAAATTCTAAAATTTAAATTGTTTTCTGAGTGCATTATGTAAAGTAAAATGTAATAAATAGTTGTTTACCGTATTTTTCATGCCAATTATTATTGTTTCGAACAAAAAAACATAGGTGTTCCATTTGAAAAACTAAATTTGATAGCATTTCCGGCTACACCGGATGTGCCAAAAAAATTTGATGCATTTACTAAGAAAAAGAGGAATGAATAGTATTATTTGAAAATTTAGTTCTTGAAAAAAAAAGTAAGTTTAGGTGTTATCGGCTGGGGCGACTTGTATCGAACACCCTGTATAAATAAAATCGAAACGTTGCCCGAAAATTGTGTTTATTAACCAGTCCAGAACACTAAACCAAATATTTTTTTTCCATATACTTAAAAATCAAGATTCATAAGACCAGTCTTAAAGCACGATTTCTACTTCAAAAAACTAGTGACGCAGCCACGAATTATTTTAAAAACTGAGTGCTTCGAGATCTTATGAAATGAGTTTTTTCATACTACTTTTTGTAATTTGCCCTGTAATTTTAAATGATTTATTCTCCTTTTGACTGTTAAGACGTCACGTCTTAATAATATGTCAAAACAAAAGTAAACTACAAAAAGTAAATTTCTAGAATCTTGTAAATTTAAGTTTATAAAGTCATGTCATTACAATGGTAAGTGTTGGTATAGAAAGCAAATTTTTATTAAAACAGAATAAATTGACAAAATAGTATATTAAAACACATTGCAGAAAGCACGAATCTGAAATTCCTCAACTCGCTGCTACGCGCACAAATGAGCCTTCTTCAACGAGTGTTTTATACTATTTTTTCTATTTTGTCGCTTTATATGATTTTATAAATTAAAAGACAAAAGTTTTAAATCTAGGGAATTTTATGACGGTTTGTGACATTTATGTGGAATAATTTTAGGCGGCTGTGAAAAATAAAAACAAAAAATTAATTTGAATTGTCAGTTTCTTATTTTCACATTTGAAAATGAATAGTGAAGAAAGTCCGTCACTAAAATTAAATTAACGCCAACGACTTATTAAAACACCCAAATGACGTCATTTGGGTGCTTTAATAGACTTGTTCTAAACGCAAAATAGAAAAAGGTATTTATCTAACTAATGCGTTTAAACCCACCATTCCTATTACAATTAATAATAGAAAGACAGTAAAATTATCCAGCTATACCGAAAAAATATATATTGATAGGCCAGAGATTTTATGCTTGTGGATACAGGGTGATTCTGAAATAGACCGACAAAAATTTTGCCGTGGTAGTAGCAAATGAGTACATGCTGGAAAAAAATAGTAAAAAACTCTTTGTTTAACCGTTTTCGAAATAAAATTTATTAAAGTTATGCTCGAAACTGACGTGTTTGTGAATAGGTAGTGGAAACCATGGTTAATTTGATAAATGTACTTGATCATTGCAACAATTCATAAACGCCGTAAGTGACAGGGATCAAGGGGGTTTTGCCCCTAAAAAAATAATAAAAATGTTGAAGGGGTACAGATCGTCTCCATTTATCCTTGGGAAGCTGTGATAAAATTTTATCGGTCTATTTGAGAATCACCCTGTATATTTTTTCACAAACATGTTTATTCAAGTAGGCATAATTAAAGTAATCGATTTWAAAAAAAAAATGTTTTCGTCATTTTGTAGATAGAATTTCTAAGATAAAGTTCATTTTTTTATTATTGGCTGGTGGGGGAAGTGTCAATCAAGAACACGACATGACCTACGTCTGTTTTTGACATTTGACAGCTTCTGACATTTTCGTACTAAAGTCAAAAACAGTCAAAACAACATTCCCCATTAAAAATGAAATTACAAAAAAAGACCTACTTGACGGCAAGAATACTTTTGACGTATGTACGTCACTAGTCCTGCGTTACTTTAATTGCATTTGTTAAAGTGAGATAAATAGCTTGACCGATCTTATACAAATACGTAGCGACAGAGCAACGAGGCTGCTGAAAAGAGATAGTCATAAGTACGTCTTTCGAATTTAATTAAAAAATGGGGTATACATAGAGTTTTTAAACGACATTGATATCTTTTCAAAGAACTTTATTATACACGTAAAATTTAACATTGGAAACGCCATAAGTGAAAATTTCTATAACCGATCTTTCAGATTTATGAAAAACATGGGGCGGGGCGAAAATTGGTGTCATTGCTGATAATTTTATTTATTTTTGTTTTCGGTAAAATGTTTGCGTAAACTTTATCTCTTACTATTAAGTACCATGCAAAAATTCAAACAATCAACCCCAATTTTCCCTACAAATTATTTTTTTAAATTTGTATCCTAGGTAGCAAAAAATAATTAAAATTAACAACGTAATTAACATAGGGTAGCACATACCAGGTGAATAAAAAGTATGGAACCAAACGATTTTTGCTTAAACTATTTATTTTTTGAAAAAACTAATTTATTAGTGATAAAGTACTATAAAAATGTGATGATTTAACAAGAATAAAAATTTTCGAAATTTGCTTTTGTTTTTGAGTTCTACAAAAAAAATTTTTTTTTAAATGGCAACCCACTATAAAATCATTTTTCTCATAAAAGCTATACTCTAAGGATTACAACTACCTGCTTTATATTTAATTTTTTTTTTTTTTAATTTTTTCACATAAATTGCAATTTTGACAAAAAAAAATCGCATAACTCAAAAACAAAACAAAATTTTGTTCTGAAAATACGATCAGATTTTTTATATTACTTTAATTTATATTAATTATTATTTTCTGGACACAAATGATTAAAAATAAAACCGCTTGGTTCCCTACTTTATATTCACCCTGTATTAAGTTAAAGATGCATTTAGACTTCTACAACCTACTTGATGCACATTAATATGAAAAAGAGTATAACTACTTTTATTTTGTAACCCACAATCATAACTAGTCAAATTGTAAAAAAATTTGATGAACAGCCGTGGGCTTAAGGTTACGTCATCAAAAATATCACATTAAATTAGAAAAAAGTTGAGATAGTATTGTAATATACTGCCTTTGTTGCAGCAATGGCTCTTTTTGATCACGTGAATTTAGTTTATGGTACAATTAGTGAATTTTGCACTCAGTCTGGTTGTCCAGATATGACTGGTCCTGGTCAAAGGTAAGTGTCAAAAGAACTATAATTTTTTTTTATACAAATTTGTTAAATTAAAGGACTTACTTGTGGTTCGACGAAAAAGGGAAGAAAACAAGAGTAGCTGCTCCACAATATATAGATTATGTAATGACATTTATTCAGAAAACTATAACAGATGAGAATATTTTTCCTACAAAATACGGTAAGGATATATCCTGCATATAATTATTCTACTCGCTACGCTCGTATCGTGTGTTCGCTAACTCGATATATATTTTAGCAAATGAATTTCCTTCATCGTTCGAGTCAATAGTGCGAAAAATCGTCCGTCTGTTGTTTCACGTYGTGGCGCATTTATATTCGGCTCATTTTAAAGAAGTGGTTATGTTAGGTTTGCATGCGCATTTAAATCTAACATTCGCACATATGACGGCGCTTCAGCATCGTTTCTCTTTAATCGAACCCAAAGAAACAGAAGTATTGAAAGATTTGGAAATTGCTCTTCGATTGACAGAAGACAGTAGTCAAGAATCAGCGAATAATAACGAGAGAGGGGGTGAAATGACATCGGAAAGCGACGTTAAAACACACTTAGATGATACAGCATGTAAGTTAACGATTATCCTATTTGCTTTGTTCGTTGATGTAATTTTTATTAGAAAAAAATGTTGATTTTTAGGTGGGGACAATAAATCGTAGTTTGCCATGATGGTGAATATAGAGCTTTCGAATATAATGTATGTGATGTAAGACGACGCCCCAACAAAAAAAAAACATACTTTGAACCACTTAGCTCATGTGATTATGACACAACAGTGACTTGGTTTTTATTTCAATAATTTTTCGTTTTCTAGCGCACATTTTATTTATTGTTTTATTTTTTATTTATATATAGTGTAAATACTTCCAGTAATGCGCAAGAAAGTTGATGATTTTGTCAAGTAGAAAAGAATTGAAGAAATCAATTATTTAAATTAATGAAAATAGGCTGTACTTAAAGAGGGAGCACTTATCTTTCTTGATTTTCTTTCACATTTCAAATAAATGTTATCGATTATGTCATAAAAATCGCATTAAATATGCACATTTCTTGCATCAATAATAAATTGTTTCTTGACACCTTTTTTCTTTTTGTTGTGATCTATCTATAAAGAGGCATTTCAATTATTTTCTGTACAGTGTTAAAATTGTTCCTGAAGCTGATGTATATAAAATGTATAATGAATTTTAGTTTGTTATTTATTAGATTCTGTAATGGCTATAGAAAATAGCATTTGTTGAAATTGATAAATAATAAATCACCTAATGTTACATAGTATTTTGTTTTATTTTTCTCCAAACTAATTTCGTGATAAATTTCGTTAAAAAATATTTAATTGTGCTCGTGCTACATACAAAGTTTTATGTATGTTTTACAAAGTCTTAACAAAGGTTAAATTGATTAAAATGGACTATAACAAGATTACCACAGTTAACTTGATGTTTAAATTATGCCTACAGCAGAAGCGAATTGGTATTAGTTATGTTTTTTAAGTGATGTTTTGTGGATAACTATTTAAAAACAAATAGTGTTTAAATGATTAACACTTGAGTTGACAAATATTTAATTCTTAATAAGATTTCTATTATTGGAGTATAAGGTTAAGTGATATCTATTTAGAGATAAGTACATTAGTAACAGTGTTAACAAATTCTTATTGGTTCAAAGAGCAGAAAAATTTTCCATTTTAGTATTTATTGCAGTTTTTGAATTTTGAAAAATATAAACGCCTACAAATTATCTCAGCAACAAGTGTAAGGACAGTAAATTCAGGTAATTATTATTGCATTCATTATCCATAAGGTTATAAATTTTATATACAATTTTTTACCAATTTTTCCTAATAAAAATCAAAATATTTTTAGCAATACGGAAATAGGTAATAATTATTATTAAATATAATGTTACATAAGTTACAATGAAACTATTAAAATAAAAAGAATAAATACCTATAGTAGTTAGAAATCCATTAGCTATCAAAATTTGTTAGATAATATAACAAGTTGTTTCAATTAATGTTTATCCTCGAAAATAAATGATAATTACTTCTATAAAATTATTAAGTTTAAATTTGATAATCAAGGCCAACATCACAAGAAAAATCATTTTGTCTCCGGAATTTGTTCGATTATAATGAAATTTTWGTAAAGGCCACTTTCCTGTGTAAATCCGACTTCAAACAACTAATTGTTTTTTTTTGGGACATATCTATTTGAAAAAGTTGGGTTATAATACTTCACATAATAAAATCATTAAAATCTACTGCTCCTGTCACAAGTGTTGACACAATTTAAATTACTTTTGCTGTGAACATACAGGGTGATTAAAAAATGTCGGACCAACTTTCGATCGGTGATGAAATGAAAAAAATTAATTCTGAAATTTTTGTTCCAAGCTTTTTTCTTGAGAAAAAAAAACAGAACTGTCGATTTTCAATCTTAGTTTTTTTGATTGCGATGTTGTTAGGTTTAATTTATTGTTAAACTTGCTAGTTTGTAAAATATTTTTAACACAATAAGACTCAAATAGGTGATTTTTTTCAACAGGTTCAATCTTACAAGAGCTGGTGTTTCCGCTAACTAAAATTTAAGATTACATAATGATTGGAACGGCCAAAAACTTAATCCAAAATTTAATTTTTAAAGAGCTATATCATGAAAACAACGACTCAAACAAGTTTTTGTCATGGAAACATTTTACTCAGTTGGATGTCCTGTATCACCACCCAAGAGATGGTCTGACATTTTTTAATCATCTTGTAGAGACTACCCACATACTAGAGGTGGCGGGCTATGGGCTACCAACTTTGCAATAAGTTAACTATGACACTATGAATTGACTGCGACTTTAGTACAGATTTGTCAACAAGAAATTACCACCTAGGATTAGAATTTTTAGAAAAATTACGTGTTTCATGTTGTTTGTAACTAGAATTTTCAGAAGTAATTTTGAATGCCTAGGATTGGTTACCCCTTGTTGTTGACGGTTGACGTTTTTTGTCAACCTGCTGTCAACTATCAATTGATATACAAGCTGACAGGTGACTTAACCTAATTTTTTGACATTATTGTATCAACCCTAAAATTTAACGATATTCGTGAATAGGTTGTCATAAATTTGGTTAAATTGGTTTCTGGTGACAAACAAAAGATAYCGTAATTAGTGTCAAAATTTAAGTTAAGTCACCTGTCAGCTTGTATAGATAATTCAATTGATAGTTGACAGAAAACGTCAACTAGGAGTAACCAATCCTAGGCATTCAAAATTACTTCTGAAAATTCTAGTTACAAACAACATGAAACACGTAATTTTCCTAAAAGTTCAAATCCTAGGTGGTAATTTCTTGTTGAGAAATCTGTAATTACAATATCTTTTGTTTGTTACCACAAACCAACCTATTCACGAATATCCCTAAATCCTAGGGAGTAATTTCTTGTTGATACGATAATTTAAACATTCACATAAATTAAATTAAATTATTTTTGTTTCTTCTGACCGCTACTGTCATCTCTTAAAAGTTCTACCAATTAAACTTATCCTGTATGTTACATATTGCTCTAAGTTTTAAAGAGTTATTTATTTATTTGTTTTCAATTACATAAACCAAAAATAATTATTGTATCAGAACCTACATTTGTCTACTTTTTTTAAGTAAAATTTTAAATAAAAAGCAGCATTCCATGAATTTTCATTCAATTTGATTGGAATGTACCTATGTAAATGTGGTTTAAAAAATCAGATTAAATAAAAGTATCTATAAACGGTTTTATTGGTAATTATTATTAGTTAACAAAAAAGAAAATCATAATAAAAAATCTCTTCATTTTGAAAGAAGTTCGTTATAACAAAAAATTAGAAACCAGCGTTCTTGAGGACGTGGAGAGCATAAACAACCAGCTCATCCTCTTGAACAGCCTGTAGCAAAAGATGCCATTCTCTCAAAGTCTTGATCAACCATTTTCTGAATTCAACTGTATTCACCTTTAATCCAGCTTCACGTACAAGACATTCTTTGAGATTACTTTGTATTTTATTTTCTATCAAATCTATAATTTCTTGATCAGGAATAAGACAAAGTTTGATGTATTCGTCAAGTTCCTCTAATCCCACTGAACCATACAACCTTCTTAGTTCACCCTTAAATGCTAAATCAACACTCTTTAAATCTTCAAGGCACAGAATTTTTGCTTTTTCTCGCTTCAAAGCCATTTCATGAAGACAACTTTTTAATGTGACTTCAAATTTCTCAACAAGTTTTTTCTGTTTCGATGAAAGAGTTGAAGTTTTTACGCAATTGGAATAATGTTTTAAGGGAAGCACATCTTCGGGAATACTATCCAAAGTGTATTCTGCGTCATCATCCTTATTGTTTTTCAAACACTTCTTGAGCAGTGCGTCGTATAGGTTTTGCCATTTCAAAGCCTCCTTTTTGTCCACTAGAAAACCACGTTATAATACCATCACAAAGAATCAAGTGCCACTTACTTACTTCTTCCATTTTCGACCCAAAAATTAACTCAAAATTCAAACTGAACAACCTAACCTAACTAACAAAACCAGAGGAGGGAAAGTTGACAAGTTTAAAAGTGCAAAATCAAAATCCCTAGTTAGTGACAAACTAATAGCACCGCGGGTAATTTAAATCAAAAACTGCAACAAACTTTTACTGGTTTTTACATCATATTGATTTTTTAGAATTAAATAAGAATTAATTTGTTTGCTTACAAACCAGATAAATTAAAAATCTTTGACTGTTCCGTACAGCTAAGATGGGAACAGTTATATTTATTTATTTGTTTCTAATTAAAAATAATTATCATGCCAGAACATATACTTGTTTAAATTTAAACGTTATTAATGGTAAACATTACCGCAAAGTTATTGCTGTGTTGGAAGATGTTATATTACATTTTGTTCAATAAATTTAAACAATAACATTTAATGATAATTTTTAATTTTTAGTGAACTTGAAAAAAATATTTTAAAATTCTATAAATAATTTTATACATACAGAATGTTCCGTCTAAACCCCACATTAAAAGCATTGGGTGTTCGAATAATCATATTTATTTGAAAATTGGTACATAGCCACAATCCATTAAGTTCTCATAAATGAAAATATTTTCAAGATGGCGCCACTTCCGGTTATACCGGAAGTCGGTCTCAACTTTCTTATTTTAAATGGAAAGGTATATTTTTTACTGCGTTTTTGATCGGGTTATTTTAAGGGAGTTTTCATCAGGTTTCCTTATATCTAAATTTAGGCGTTTTTGAAATATTTGGAGTTTTTTTAAAATTTTTTGGATCTGCACTTCCCACTTTAAAAATCGGTAACTCTGTCATTTTTTAAGATTTTGAATACGTTTTTTTTTTGGCGTTTGAAAGAGAAAGCTTAGATCCTTTATCTGGTCTAACCTTACAGTTTGTATTCAATGGCGGCATTTCAAAATGCTCTAGAAAAATTCAAATTTGAGCGGGAGAATTGCTCATGACGTGTGATCGGAGTAGTTTTGGACCCTTTTTTAAAATAAGATAACCCTACGTTGTGGTTGTTAGTTTATTCGTAATAATCCTTCGTCGTTTCCTCGAAGCACTGAACAAACGGATGGGAGTAAAATTAAATAATCAAGAAATAAAACACTAATGTTTTATTAATATGAAGTATAATTCAACAATTAAATAAAACAACAATAGGAAATTCGCTGGTAATGAATTTATCAAATAAATTTTGTCACGACAAAAAAAAAACTCGAACAATTAATAAATACATTCAGAAAAACAAATCAAGGCATTCTTATGAAACAGTTTCTTTTCTTTTTACTGTGAAAACCTCGAATCCAATGTACCAAAAATCTACAACACAATTCCCGATACCGCTGTAGCCATCTCCCAATCTCGAAGGAGAAAGGAAGAAAAACATATATCAAGGACTCTCAATCAATCAAACAATCGCGTCTCGAAACCCTACAACTCTGTCGAGTCGACAATGGTATTGGACTTATGGTCTCTTTAGTGGGCAAAAACCGTCCTTTTTCGACAAGCTCCTCTTTTGTGCCCTGTGTACGTGGAAGCGTTATTACTTATCAGTTACCGGGACTTTGCTGATATGATTGCCCAATTAAAGGAGAGTAAAGAACAGTAAAAGACAGAACGCAATGCAGCATGCATGAAACCAGGAGAAGCTACAGAAGTTTTAACTTTTCATCTCGCGTTACATAAAACAAACCCGAAAACTTAATCTTTTACCAGACGAATTATCCATTTACAAAACTCATGGCAAATTAACAACAATCATGATTATTATGAAGAAAACAATATTTTAGGCTCAATTTTCACGTAATATCGATACAGAATTTACGTTTTTGGTGACGTAATTAGTCATACCCCCTGTCGCGTCCGGTCTTATCTTCCTGAGCCCCACGGTCTCCTCTGCAGCCTCCTCCAAGCGACGACGCTTCCTTCTCTTCCTCGATGGAAGTCCCCCGGGTGTAGTCGACATCCCAACAATTTCCAAAATTTAATTCAAAAAGGAAAAACAACAAAATTCTCCTCACTCTTCGCCTGCCTAACGACGACTGCCACACCTTCCTTTGTTTTCCCACTTTTCGAAAAACCCAAAAAAAACACACAAAATCCCCCCTTTCCCACTGTGGCGTGATCCGTCACCGCAGAGTCAAATAAAATTTTCAAAAATGCATAGACAACACATTTTACCGAATAATTAAATACAAATGGTACGGTTACACTGGTGTTTTCAAATTTTGAAAATAAAAATATTCCAAAATTTTAAGGTTACTTTTGTAATAATGCAAATACTCATAACTCAATTTTTTCAAATGAAATACCCCAATTTTTATTTTACTAAATAGAAGAGAATTTAATTGTGCATTGATCTGTATTAACATTGCCTATACCTAAATTTAATAATTTTCAAGACTTTTTGTTAAGACTACAGAAAATATATTACTAGCCACACCCGTTTTCACATAGTTTGCTATGGAAATCAAAAATGTCAAAACTCTCTAAACAAACGTCAACAGTAAATTACAATTTGACAAATAGTGTCAAAATATGAAGAATCAAAGTTATGCAAACTTAATTATTATTGATAGGTTCTACCAGGCGGTCATTATTTAAAGGTAAAAAGTGAGAAAAATTTATTTTTGTTTAATGAACGACTTCATAATTTTGTTACACTCTCCATAAATACAAAATAAATTAATTAAATCTAAGTTTGAGTAGCTTTGACTCTCCATATTTTGGCACTATTTGTCAGATAATGAGTCACTGAAGACGTTTATTGAGAAATAATTTTGACATTTTTGATTTCCATAGCAAACCATACGAAAACGGATGTGGCTAGTAATAGATTTTCGGCAGTCTTAACAAAAAGTCACCATTATTTAAAAATTATTAAATTTAGGTATAGCAAATGTTAGTACAGATCGATGCAGAATTAAATTCTCTTCCATTTAGTAAAATAAAAATTGGGGTATTTCGTTTGGAAAAATTGAGTTATGGGTATTTGAATTATTACAAAAGTAACCTTAAAATTTTAGGGTTTGTTATTTTTTTTTTCAAAATTTAAAAACACCGGAAAAAAATCTAAACTTTCTCTTTCAAACGCCAAAAAACGAATTCAAAATTTTAAAAAATAGCTGAATTACCAATTTTTAAAGTGTAAGGTGCAGATCCAAAAAATTTTGAAAAACTCCAAATATTTCAAAAACGGCTAAATTTAGATATAGGGAGAGCCGATGAAAACTCCCTTAAAATAAACCGATTAATACAAAAACGCAGTAAAAAATATACCTTTCCATTTAAAATAAAAAAGTTGAGACTGACTTCCAGTATAACCGGAAGTGCCGCCATCTTAAAAATATTTTCATTTAGGAGGACTTAAAGGATTAAGAGTATGTACCAATTTTCAAACAAATATGATTATTCGAATACCCATTGCTTTTAATGTGAGGTTTAGACGGAACACCCTGTATAAATAATTTTGTACATGTTTTACTTTTTTATGAAAATAATAATTAGGTTAAAGTAGTGTTTTGGAACGTATTTTTCAGTTAAGCTCCAATAAAACACCTCTTGAAAACATTTAGGATTATAATAATTATATTTAGAAACTCTTTCGCAAAAATGAAACTAAGTACTTAAAATAAAATTATTTTTTTTAGGAAAAATCGTTTTTTACGTTAGGTACCTGGCAAAGTCACAAAGTATGGTAAATATCTAACGACTCATCAATAAAACCTACAACAAAAGTTTTAGGGACATTCTAATTTAGGAAAGAAGCCATCAAATTTGGAAAAAAGATGGGCAACTATCAACATGTTGTTAACTATGGTTGCATTTATTGCAGTCGTATTAGCCCTMTCTCTAACTTATCTCAAGGAAACACCATCAAACTTGACACATTGTCTTGGGTACTACACCCTATATCTAATTTTCACGGCTTTCTTAGCAGTGTTACCATTTGGGGGTCCCAAAGTACCTAGAGACACAAACCGACAAGACTATGATGTTTTAACAGGAGGCCTTACTTTAATTTCTTGTTTGCTTGTATTATTTACTCTCGAAATATTTGGTGTCAAAGTTATAGATTTTGTCACTAAAAATATGTTTGATTTGACAATTGCTGCACTTTTGTCTGGACTTTTTTTGACAATATATGTTCATCTGCGAAGCTACACTTTACCTAATGATCGACTAAATCCAAAAATAATTGGCAAAAATGCAATTGAAAGTCTTTTTCTTGGAAGAGAAGTAAGACCTCGACTGCTTGGTATTCTCGACTTGAAAATATACTTCAACAGGATTGCGATATTAACAATGGTTGGTTTGTGTACTGCTTAGCATTGAAACACTAAGAAAATTTAGATCTCTCTTTTGCTCAAACTATTTTTCACCAATTACCCAAAAAATGTTTTCTTGGTGTTCAATTTTAATGAAACGTAGTATACAGGTGTTCCGTCTAAACCCCACACTAGAAGTGTTGGGAGTTTGAATAATCATATTTGTTTGAAAATTGGTACATAGCCATAAACCATTAAGTCCTCCTAAATGAAAATATATTCAAGATACCTTGGCGGCACTTCCGGTTATACCGAAAGTCGGTCTCAACTTTCTTATTTTAAATGGTAAGGTATATTTTTTATTGCGTTTTTGGATTAATCGGGTTATTTTAAGGGAATTTTCATCAGCTTTCTCTAGACCCAAATTTAGCCGTTTTTGAAATATTTGGAGTTTTTAAAAATTTTTGGATCTGCACCTTACACTTTAAAAATCGGTAACTGCTATTTTTTAAAATTTTGAATTCCTTTTTTTGGCGTTTGAAAGAGTAAGTTTAGATCTTTCTTCCGGTGTTTTCAAATTTAAAAAAAAATTAACAAACCCTAAAATTGTAAGGTTACTTTTGTAATAATTCAAATACCCATAACTCAATTTTTCCAAATGAAATACCCCAATTTTTATTTTACTAAATGGAAGAGAATTTAATTCTGCATCGATCTGTATTAACATTCCCTATACCTAAATTTAATAATTTTTAAGTTATGGTGACTTTTTGTTAAAACTGCCGAAAATCTATTACTAGCCACATCCGTTTTCATATAGTTAGCTATGGAAATCAAAAATGTCAAAATTGTTTCTCATTCAACGTCGACTTATTATTTAAAAAATAATGCCAAAATATCGAGAGTCAAAGCTACTCAAATTTAGATTTAATTTATTTATTTTCTATTTATGGAGTGTAACAAAATTATGATGTCGTTCATTATACAAAAATAATTTTTTCTCACTTTTAGCTTTAAATAATGATCGCATGGTAGAACCTATCAATAATAATTAAGTTTGCATAACTTTGATTCTTCATATTTTGGCACTATTTGTCAAATAGTAATTTACTGTTGACGTTTGTTTAGAGAAAATTTTGACATTTTTGATGTCCATAGCAAACTATGTGAAAACGGGTGTGACTACTAACAAATTTTCTGTAGTCTTAAAAAAAAGTCCATAACTTGAAAATTATTAAATTCATGTATAGGGAATGTTAATACAGATCAATGCACAATTAAATTCTCTTCTATTTAGTAAAATAAAAATTGGGATATTTCATTTGAAAAAATTGAGTTATGAGTATTTGAATTATTACAAAAGTAACCTTAAAATTTTGGGATATGTTATTTTTTATTCAAAATTTGAAAACACCAGAAAAAGGATCTAAGCTTTCTCTTTCAAACGCCAAAAAAAAAACGAATTCAAAATCTTTAAAAATGGCAAAGTTACCGATTTTTAAAGTGGAAGGTGCAGATCCAAAAATTTTTGAAAAACTCCAAATATTTCAAAAACGGCTAAATTTAGGTATAGGGAAAGCTGATGAAAACTCCCTTAAAATAATCCGATTAATCCAAAAACGAAGTAAAAAATATACCTTTCCATTTAAAATAAGAAAGTTGAGACCGACTTCCCATATAAGCGGAAGTGCCGCCATCTTGAAAATATTTTCATTTAGGAGGACTTAATGGCTTATGGCTATGTACCAATTTTGAAATAAATGCGATTATTCCAACTCCCAATACTTCTAATGTGGGGTGTAGACGGAACACTCTGTATTTATTGAATAAAAACATCTTTTAGGTGTTACTTGACTGTGTGTTTTTGCATGAAAATTTCAATAACAAAAGTGTAGTTGTTTTGAGTATAATTAAATTCATATATTTCATCGATGGTCTCTTCATGGAATACACTTACGAAACATCAATGGAAGTGAGACAAGTTGGATTTGGCTTTGGGTGTGGTGTGGGCAACTTTGTTTATCCATTTTTAATGAGTATATTTACAAAACATCTCGTTTCTAATAAAATTGAATTTGAGAATTGGAGACTTATTCTTACTTTATTCGTTTTTACGACTGGTTATCTCATATATCGTATCAGTAATAATCAGAAGTACAACTTTAGGAAAAATCCTTCGACAACAGGTGGGGACAGTAAACTTATAAATGATAAATCTTAAATAATATTTTTTTAAGGTTTCAAATCAATTCCAACTGGTATTAAAGACAAGAAGCTTCTTTGTTCGGGGCTGTGGGGAATTATACGCCATCCCAATTATTTGGGTGATATTCTAGTGCACTGGTCATTTACAGGTTTTATGTTGTGTATACCAGCATTTATGATCTATTTTGATATATTATTTATGATCGATCGTTCTAGTAGGGATAATAAGAATTGTAAAGAGAAATATGGCAAAGTTTGGGATCAATATTGTAAAATGGTAAAATATATTCTTGTACCTTGGATTTATTAAAAAAAATTATTCCAATTAAACAATCTTTCGGTGAGTTTTTAATTTTCACTCTGCACTAATAACTTGTCCATAGAATAGCTAAAACTTGTGTACATACGAAAATTTGTATGTATTTTTTCGATCACAAAACCTAGTTTTCTAAAGAAAACCAACAAACAAAAATTTTGTTAAAAACTGATAAAGAAACTGACTTCCTGATTTTTTAAATCAGTTTAACAAATTATTATTATAAATAAAAATGAAGAAAGAAACTTAGAACGTCGGAACATTAATAATAATAATTTTTGTAGTAACTAAGAAAAGTCAAAAAATACGATTAGTGCAGTTTATTGCACAATATTTATTAGCTATTTATAATAATTTGTAGAGTTCGGATTTTATGCAGATTGCATATTTATTATTTGTAGAAATTTTTTTTCTAAATTTAGAATGTGCACAAAACACATCAAAACTATGCGAATAGGTCAATTTAAAAAACTCCCATTTTTGCAGTTTTCGTTTTATTAAAAGTGTGTTATACTAAATTGATTCTAAATTATACTAAAAAATGTTATAGTTTATAGTCAATAAAAATGCACTAATTTCAGTGAATGTAATGTAATTATTACATACAAAATATAATAGGTACAATGTACAATGCAAATAGTGTTTAAATATAAACATTACTGTAAAATGTGATGTTATCTACAACGCTTAAAGCTTACACAGAAAGCCACGAACAGATTAATAACAAGCTAAATATTTAGCTAGAAGGCAAGTTTAAATCTACTCTACTCATATAAAAAATTGACTTGGACAAACAGAAACAGATTTTTGATTTATTCGACCAATAATAAAATTTGTTAGTTGTGAACAAATGTCAACCTCAAACGCGTTAAATATGCAGTAATAGCATATTCATTTTATCCACAACCATTGTTTAGTTTACACATAAATTTTGTGAATAAAAATGACACTTATTGAAATTTAGTGTAATTTTGGTGCATTTACTGCATTATATAAGTACATGCCAAATTTGTTGACTAGACTGTAATTGCTAAAGCATGTACATACGTGATAAAATTATTGTACTTAATCATTATTACTAATAAGCCTAGATTAATAAAACTGATGCGAAGAATTTGTTTATTTTCTTACATCAATTTAATTAATCATGTTTATGGTACGTATTTACAATTAAAATATTTACATGACACCTCACGGAAGCAATGCAATTCGACAAAGGAATGTTTTCACTTAGAGAGCTAACTTTACAAATTGACCATACATGTCTCAGTCATAGCTTTGGATTATTATTGTTCATCAATATTTACACATATTGAAAATTCTCCTTGTTTTTCAAAAGTGGTTGATGTTCGATATTCTTATCTAAATCATAACTCGTCAACCAGTCCTTATTTTCTGGTTTGAAAATTCCGAAACAAGTACAATCGAAAAATTCGAGGATATTTTTTATAGGACCTTTTGAAAATGGACTATTCCCGCCATTACTTATTATATAACTGTAGCGCCCTCTGTTCATCCTTTCATTTGTTGTCATACCAAGACACGAAATCTGTAAAATTATCATTACAATTTGTTTCAATTCTTGCGAAATCGGAAAATTGTGCTCTATTTAAAAACACAATTTTACTTTTTCGTATAAGAAAGACAATAAATTTTTTACCTGATACAGTTGACACACAAACAACGTGAAAACCCAGACGCAATGAAATAGAGTATTAGCAGCGACCCAAGCCACCCAAGTGTCACATTGAGCTATTGATAACACGAATTTCCAATAACCTTCGGACGTTGTGACGTTGCAAGTGCTTTGGTTTTGCCAAAATTTCACAGATCCATACAACATCTGACAGCACATCATGACTAAGCTGGCCAAAAAACCGATGAAATATTTGTGATTTTTAGCACCTGAAAATTTAAACTTTTAGTAAAAGTGTTCAAACATGTTAAACCTCTTTACATTAAATATGCGTAGGACCGATTTTTATTGCACTTTTTTAAAGAAAATCAAAAAAATGAAATGAATTCATTGATTAACACAAAGAAAATTAATATAAAATTATTGAAAAATAATAAAAATATGTAATTAGAAACACTCAGTTGTTATTCATTACATATCCCACTATTTTTTCGTTAACCACTTAAAAAATACAGAGTGTTCCAATGAAAACAAGCCACCCCGAACATCTCAGAAACTACAAAGATTTTGTAAAAACGCCGAAACAGGTCAATTTTGTTTCCGAGGGAGACATTTTTGATKTAATTTTTWAAGCACCCCTAGTAACCCCCTAACCCCCACGAACCTCAACTTTAAAAATTTAAATGGCACTACYCCATTTGTGGCACATCAAATGAAAGCTATTTAAACAATATTTTCAAGACATTAAACCACCATAGAAAGAATTTGCAAAAAAACTGAAACAAGTTAATATTGTTTTTAAAGGGACATTTTTTGACGCAATTTTAAAAAGCACCCAGTGGGTTTTACTTACGATTTTTTAAGCAATTCCTTGAATATAATATAATATTTATAGTACATTACAAGTAAGGTGGTAAATATGGCATTACCGCGAGTGCTTATGTATACAATCGAGACGCGCTAGCCTCGAGATCGGATAAAGCACAAGGGGTAATGCCATTACCACCGAGATTTGTATGCGATTTTATTCACAATCACATTATTTTCAGTCAAAAATTTGAGTAGAATAAACTTCTAACAAAGTTAAGGTCCAAACGTGGTAGGCCATCCAAATGGTGTCAAAATATTGAAATGATGTGTGAATTTGATTTAAWATCGTCGAAATGAAGCAGGGTACTCCCCCAGAAGTAAGAAAAACTGCTACAAAAGCAACTAAATACTAATTTAGCAAAATATTATGCGTAACTTGACAATTTGAAATTTGTAATTTTAAGGTTGGCTATCCTGTATATTACCGCCCAAGAGAAGCAATATTATTACTCCTCATGAGATTTAATTATGTGTTTCCCAACCTTTAAAAAGTTAGTAGTCGGCATATTACATTAGTGATTGTGAACAATATTTAGGCGAAGGACTAAATCTATCAATGTCGTATATAATTTTTTTTAGATTTCACCATTTAAAGGTCACTAATGGATTTTTTCMACCCGCTGGGACACCTCGTATAGATAAAAATAAGGAGAAAAATTTAACTAAGGTTTTCTTAATTTTGATTAGTATAAGGTAATGATTATTTCTGTATTAATAAAGATAAAGATAAGCTTACAAAATTAAGCAAATGCTTCTAAAAATATAAGTCTGTTAAATGCTTGACTTATAAAATTATCAACTAACAAATTCTGTTAAATATCATTAATTAAAACTTGTCCATAAAATATTTCAAGTTGTACGCAAGCTTAAAGTTTACAAAGAGTGTAGACAAGATTTCCGTATATGAGATTTTATAAAATTATATAGAAAAAAATGTGCAGTGGCTTTCGGAGCATTTTCTGGGAGATAGTATGAAAAAAGAGGAGGTTGCTTTGGATGCTTAAAGACAACTGACAGGAGAAAATAAAAGACGCCGTTTAGATGCAGCCTTAATAGACCTTAATATGCATTTTTTATACAATTTGTAATAATTTGTTCTTTAAAATAAACAAATATTTTTTGCAAAATCAAAATATTTATTGCAAAAAGTCTACATACTTAAAATACTCGCATTCGCATTATTTTCTAATTTTTCTTTTTGCAGCCTAATTCCATTAGGTGTTTTTGATAATGTAGGATTATTTCCGTGTTCACCTTGCACAATATCCAAAAGTAAAAGAGGCGCTTAGCTTTTTTTATTGCCAGTTACATTTTTATCTATTTTCTTTTTTATTGTGGTCTTTAAATTGTTATTTTTTTATCGGTGTATTAATTTTCCCAGTCTAGCGCGTAGTTTTTTATGTATATTAATTCATAACTGCTTCCTCTTTTTTATTTTAGTAGAGGGCACTTGACTTTTAKTAAAAATAACAGGATATACATATTTTATACACTGTGTCAATTTTAAAACTTGCAATCGGCAATTTCTCTCAACTGAAAAAGTTATTAATAATCACTCAAAACCGTTTTGGTGGTTCCTAGGGGGAATTAAAATGACATGATAAGTGACACACCTTCACCCACCCTTGAATATAATAAAAAAATGAAAATTTAATGTCTTCGTTTTTGAATAATTAGAAAAAAGGCTTTACCAAATAGGCTGTTGTATGTCATTTTTGAAAAGCACTTGTTATGGGCTTTCCAACGATGTATCACAAGTAGGGTCGTGCCATTTAAAATTTTCAACTTAAGGTGGCTGTGGCTTGAAGGGTCGGTGGAGGAGCGTCACTTACCATGCCATTTTGATTCCCCCTAAAAACCACCTAAACGGTTTTGAGTGATTCTCAATAACTTTTTTAGTTCCAGAGATATTGCCGATTGCAAGTTTTAAAATTGACACCCTGTATATATATACAAATTTAAACAGGTGATAGGATATTCAATTCTAAGACAAATGTTTCCTATAAACATGTATCGAAAAATGCTTGGTAAGGGAGCTACACCCCCTGAAAGGAGGTTAATAGGTTTTTGCTAATATTTCATAAACCATTTAAGATAAAATTACAAAATTTGGTATAGATGATAACCTTTATACACCTAAACGAATTCAAACATCAAATATCGAAATTTTTAATCAGGGGCGTCCGAAACTGGTGGGGTTTAGGGTAAAAAAATACCCTATCTACTTTGGCTTTAATTTCTTTAGTTATGCATTGACCAAAAGGGTGGTCACTTTGAACAACTCCTTTAGATTTAGGCAAATTTATTTAATTAATGTTATTATTGTTACTGTAATGTAATGTTAATTAGTTGAAGTTGATTAAAAAAATGAATTTCTTGCTTTTATTATTCTGTAAATTCTGATTTATTTGAATGTTGTATTGGTGTGTAACGTAAATTTTAATTTAATTTTATTCAAAAACAACAAAACAAAAAAAGTCGTATCGACAAAGGAAAGACTTTTCTGTGATAAACTATCGAACTTAAGATTTTGTGCTGAAAGTACCGAGAAACTAAAGCCAAAATAAATAGGGTATTTTTTTTACCTTAAACTCCCCCAGTTTCGTACGCCCCTGATTAAAAATTTCGACATTTGATGTTTGAATTCGTTTAGATGTATAAAGGTTATCATCTGTACCAAATTTTGTAATTTTATCTTAAATGGTTTCTGAAATATTAGTAAAAACATATTAGCCCCCATCCAGGTTGTGTACTAACAAATTCTGTTAAATATCATTAATTAAAACTTGTCCATAAAATATTTCAAGTTGTACGCAAGCTTAAAGTTTACAAAGAGTGTACCAGGCATTTTTCGATACATGTTTATAGCAAACTTTTGTCTTAGTATTCAATATTCTATCACCTGTTTAAATTTGTAACAATAAAAACGGAACAACCTGTATATAATTGTTAATTTGGATTCTTTTTTTTCCTCAGGCAAAGATTCATCTTCAGATGAGAAATCATCAGCCATTCTACAATAGCATAATTAATAATTAACTGCAGAATATTTTAGTATGTATATGTATTTACCTTACTTCTCTTATGAAATGCTTAAATCAGAAATAAAATTTATTTGAAGAAAGTGGTATTTCAAGCTTTTTAGATGAGACAACTGACAAACAATTCCTTAAAGACATAATCAAATGCTTATAAGTAAAAGCATTTCATTATTAATACAAATTTAAGAATTTGCTATTGCACAACCTTTTACTTTTCAGTAAAACCTACTAAGTAAATGCTTATTTTTATTAATACCACCCATTATTAAAAAAAGTGAACTAAAAAAAACAGAAACAAATGACGTCATAAAGATGCCATCATATTTGTGAATTAAGGTCCGCCACTTTGCTAATTTTCGACAATTTAGAAATTTATCTTACTTACCTATACAATTAGCAACCCAAGGACAGTGATGATCAAACCTTGCAACACATTTATTGCACACCGAGCAATGCTTAGATCTTAGAGGCCTTCTCACAAGACATGACGAACAAAACGTCGACGGTTCGAATCCTCCTGAACCTTGTTCGGCTAATTCAATTATAGTCTGAATAAAAATCGTGTTGCAATTTACAGTAGTAATATGAAAATATTATGTTACTTTACCCTGAATCTTAGCTGTTGCGAAGTCGAGATGACACCAGCGTCACCTAGCCATGACTTGAGAAAACAATACCACAATATTCCTGAACTACTTAGGAAGACAATTGTTATTAGAATGTTTGTAGCTGGCATGATATAAATAAACCATGTGAAATACATCCATAATTTTGTTGATAAATAAATACTAAGAGGTAGAAGTGCCATTAATCTATCGTCGTATAAAATTTGACCGGCATAATGTAAAATTATATATAAGCACACTAATAGAAATAGCTTGATTAAAATTATTAAATTTGTGCCTAAAATCGAACCAGCGATGTAAAATGCCATGAATGGAGTGCCTACCATGCACCACCACCGTAATCTCTGAAACAAAAACAAATTTATTTAACAATCATGGGCACACTTAACTATAGAGAAACTAAGCAGTAAATAGTACATGTGTCTATTTAAGAGCTTGCTTTTATTGCTTTGCAATACAAATTTAAAATATCAGCCCTTTCAGGGCTAAATAGACAAAACCAGTTTTTACACTTTTGGACAGTAACGATTTATACAGGRTGCGCCAGAACTCGCACCCCAGATAAAAGGTAAGGTAAGATACCAGGAAAATAGAAAAAATGTTGAAAAAATTTTATTTATAAAAATTTCGAAGTTATGAGGGTTTAAAGTTTGCACTTTGACTATTTATTTCTGTTGGAAAAATAATTTTTCAAGTTTTTTTGCTATAGGCTGTTAAAAGAGGAAACAAGGAAGCTGTATCCTAAATTGTAACTCTGTTCAATGTTATTTGTGGCTTTTATTGGCAAAATTTTTGTCCCTTTACTAAATAATTGTAAAAAAACATGTACAAGATGATCAGAATCATTAAATAAATATAAAAAAATGTCAAATGTCAAAAAATAAATGTCAAAATTTCTTGACAGCTAGAATTTTTTAAACACTTTCATGTTCCTGGTATCTTACCTTACTTGAAAATTTTCTTTGGAGCGCGAGTTCTGGCGCACCTGTATACAAGATCATCAGTATCATTAAATAGATATAAAAAAATGTCAAATTTCAAAAAATAAATGTCAAAATTTTTTGACTGAATTTTTTAAACATTTTTTTCATGTTCCTGGTATCTTACCTTACTTGAAAATTTTCTCTGGGGCGCAAGTTCTGGCGCACCCTATATATTTTTACTTCAAAAATGTACTTATAATGGCATTACTAATTGAATACACCGTGAAAGCAACAAAAACTGCATAAATTAGAATCACAAAATAAAATAAAAACGTTTTACATTAACCTTTTTTAATCTTACATCAAAATTAAAGCTGTAATCAAAGGCAGTGTAAGTCACACTCACATTTTTAGAAATATTTATTTATTATTAAAATTTGTTGGTTGAAATCCAAAGCACTTCATAATACATTAGTCCAAACAATTAAAGGAACAAAAATGTTTCCTAATTTTTTTGGTGATTTTTAAGACTATAATTCATCTAAAAATTTTCGTATCTAGATTTAAAAAAAAAACATTTGGAAGCTTTAAGTTGCTAGTTTTGGGATCTTTAGGCATTTTTTTTTCTGTGCTACGATTACAACGCAATCCTAAGTGTTATCATAAGAAAAAAAATTTAAATTTTCTTGTTTTTGGTCCATGGACGTTAGGATTTTTTTTTAGTTAAGTCAATGCATAGGCCGGATAGCATGTTTATTCAGCTTTAATATGCTTTTCTCAAATTCTCTTTACGTCAATTTGCAGCTAAGATATCGAACTTTAAATAAAAAAAGATCCTTTTGTCTTTGATCATAGATACCTCAGCAATCAATGACCACAGAAAGAATATAAGAATAGTGTTAAAAACTGAGATAAATGTCTTATAAGATCATTTTATGATTTTTTTAAAAATATTTCTTTTTCACGTACATTGATTTAAAGAAAAGAGAAAAAAGTAACTTTTTGCATTGTTTTAGCAAATATTAATTGGGAGACTAATGTTTTTAGGTGTTTTTACAGTTCAATGTATCCCTGTTCGACATTGTGACCAGTGTTCTTCTCAATTATGTGAATGAAGATATTTTATTATGTAGAAGGAATGTTTTCTGTGTTGTGTTTTTTCAAAAACTTTTGTCTGGTGAGCTTGACAGCTCTTATCTCATGAACCATTCTAAAATTATTGTACCTCGAATGAACAACCGAAGTCCTTCTACATTTTATTACTCTTCCCCAAATACTTTCATCATCTTAATTCACCTCTTTTTAAATGTTTTAAATTGTATAACAGTATTAAAGGCTTGGATCTTCTTTCATAAATTTAGCTCTAAACCAGTTAAGGCCAAACTTCTTGTTTACTTTTCGTTATGTTTGTAGTTAATTTTTAATTTTCTTTCCTTCATGTATTATTGTTATAATTTTTTTTATGTACTTTAATCTACTCGCCCAATTCTATTGTCCTCTATAGACTTATAGTCTGTTGGACATAAATTTATATTATTATAACCCTGCTAATTTTTAAATCGATCCATCGAACCGGTTTCTCGGACCAATTCATTAAAGTTTTGTAAAAAAATTAAAGGAACAATTGCACATATTGTTTCTGAATATAGTCTAATTTTCATCAAAATGAAAAAAACATTTTTTTTTCGACTTTTTTACAATATAACATTAGTTATTTCCTAAAAATAAAAAAAATTAAACAAAAATT
>NW_025400985.1:13284777-13322707 GCF_015345945.1 Tribolium madens | reverse complement strand
CGAAAAAAATCAAAAATATTTTTTTGTTTTTTTTTGGATTAGCTTTTGAATTGTTTTAAATAATGCAAGATAATTAAAAAAGGCTAAAAAAGCTGTTTTTTTCATTACTCATGAGGACGACTCGGAAGTTATACCTTCTCTAATGAAGTGTTGCACCCAATAAATTTAATTTACTGTCAGTTTTTTCAAATCACAAGATCAATTCTGTTTTAAATGCGAATAAAGCACATTTTTTTTAATGATGTTTTTTGTCAGCCCTATAACTCGCTTACGGTTAGTCCTACAGCAAAAATGCAAAGGACCATTTTTATAAGCTTTAAAAAAAGACACACATATGTTTACCCAAGTGTAAAGAAAGCGTTAAAAAACATTCCAACTCTCAAGGATTTTTTTCCACCGATCGCCCTATTTTTAAAGCTAATTTGACTGGGCTAGTTATACCCAAAAGTCGAGAGCACTGTTTTTTCCTTTTTTTATAGCTTTATCTCTCATGTCTCAAGAATTAAAATTATGGAAAATGTGGTGAAAAAAATGGACAATAATCTGTCTCGGTCGCACACCACAGCTCAGTATAAAAATAAGTAAAAAAAAACAGTGCCTTCGTCTTTTGAGTATTACATTTAGAAGAGAAAACTAGAAACGTTATTGAATTAAATTACAATGATCTACAATTTTTTTTCTTTAAGCCAAACAAAAATTCGTCGAAATCTGACAAAGAATAACAAAAATATTACAATGTGAAAAATCGCAAAATTTTAGTTGTCCGGTTAATTTTGGCGGCCAGTGTATTAATACATACGTTTGATTTTGTTTGCTTTTTTTTACAGATTACCTCTTTTATATCTATGTTCTTTTCTTTATCGGTTTCCTAATAAATAAGACAGTTTTGTGATTTTTAATTTCTTTTCTATAAGTAAAAATTTTGTCTAATTTGGAGCGGTTTTTGTGGCAACATGATCTGATTCATTTGTTTAGTCAATTTTTAAATTTAAATGATTCTGAAACAGTTTGTACAAGTTTGTAAATTTAAACGGTAGGTACACTATTTCAAATTTGTTTACAAAATTTACAGCTTTGTACTTACACAATAACTATGTCACTGTAAAAGTTTAATAACTATATTGCTATCTATAAAATTTATTATAAAATAAATAAAATGTACTTACCTTATCTTTAGTAATTCTTGTTAAAATATTTCTTGTATTTCCATTACCTAAAGCTTCTTTGATACGGTCTGAAACTTTAGAACCTATCCAAATAGCACCTAATTGTGTCTGTAACATCGACAACGGCGTATCTCCCCTATGATTAGGTACATTTAAACTTGCTTGTCCCTAAAAAAATCTTTCAGTAAATAACAATCAAACACTCAATCTCAAACCACCTGAATTATTAAAGTTGAAATAGCTGAAGTATTTCTGGCTAAAATAGCCCAATGCAATGCGGTATTTCCTTGATGATCCGTCAAATTCGGGGATGCCCCAAGTGTTAACAACAATCTAGTTGGATCTAAAGTGCAAACTTTCCAACACGACCACATTAAAGGTGTCATTCCTGCCCTATCCACCAAATCTGGACTAATCCCTCTGGCTATGAAATAGGCCACAAGTGCCGTATGTCCAAACTGCGCTGCCAGATGTATACACGAACAGCCTTCAGCGTCTCTGAGTGTGGGGTCAGTCCCAGCGTTCATCAAAATCACCACAGCATCTAAATGACCTTGTCGAGTAGCCCAATGGAGAGGAGTCGCGTTTAATTCGCCACCCACGGCGTCCACTTCAGCCCCCTTTTCGATAAAATACCTTATAATGTCTTTGCGGTTGTTGATAGCAGCCCAGTGGAGAAGAGTCACTGTTTCGCTGTCTCTTTGGTTCACGTTGTAACCGGCTTCTACTAGTTCCTTTACTCGGGCAAACGCCCCATACTGTGAAAGTTGTGCATTAATTAAAGGTTTTTTAAATGTTTTCACTTACTTGAGTCGCTTTAACAATGTCGAAACCACTGTAGTCATGCTCGATGGCTGGAACTGCTGGTTCTTTTGATATTAAGCTGTGACAATCACGTTCTGTTCCGACACATCCTCCAGCACTTGCAGCCGCCGCTCCGCAAGCGTTTTGGTACATTTTTATTAAATCCTTTTAGATATTTTATCATTAATTTTGACAGGCAAATGACAGGGAGACATCAAGTCAAGTTGAGGTTAGGTTTTCGAATTGATGAAATCGATAATTTGTAACAAGAACAACGTGTCACTATAAATTATAATACTAAATCAAAGACTTGGTAAAATCTGTACGGGAACTGTTCTACGAATATACATTTGTTTTTTCAACCTCCTTTTAACTTATGAAAATTATGTCTAATGGCAGTTGAGGAAGACGAATGTTTTATTGGTTGCCTATCCGATTACTTTCTGGGAAATTTATAAAGTATTATTATTAAACTAATCGAATTATTATAAGTTATGGTCTTTAAAGTTAATTGATAATATCATTAAGGCCTGATTTCTTCTAGGATTAAAAAGTATAAGTATGAATGGCTGTGAATGTTAAAAATTGTCGATTTAAGAGTTTTCGTGCAACTATGAATTCATAAAAATCCTAGTTTTTTAATTTTGAGTGTTTTGATTGTAAAAACAATGGCAAAAATTTCTTGCAAATTAAAAATTAAGTGTTTTTAACTTTTGTTTTATTATTTAAATTAAAACATTTGTGAAAACTTAAAAACGCAAACCTCTAAAAAGTCCAGAACTCTTAAAGTTGAAAATTATCATTTTCATTTTTATTTTAATACCTATTACGGTATTTAAAAAAATACAAGTATTTAGATGTTCAAAACAAAAAAAATAAGAATTTGGAAACTGAGGAAGAGTACTCTTGGAGGAAAAGAAACTTTGGTAATTGAAAACTTATTACAATAACTGCTCCTCATCTCTTTCACGGTAAGGGGTAGATTGACTTTTTGAAACAAATTTCATTATTATCACATATTTATACTTAATAGTATTTTTAAAACAACTTTTAAAACATAAAAATTCTTACTAAAAATAAATTTGAGCTTTTCAGTCACTAAACTCCAACTAAATACGTATAATACCTTTCAACGTACTAAAAAACACAAGTTTGCAATATACAGGTTGTCCGGAAAGTCGCGCACTTCCTTGAAAGGGAGTAATTGGGTAGTACCCCAGAGTAAATGTTTAAAAAATTCTCTGTCTTTGACATTTGACTATTTAATGATACTGATGATTGTGTAAATGTTTTGTACAGGTATAAAAATTTTGCCAACAAAAGCCACAAATAATAATAAATTATTTTTCCAACAGAAATAAATAGTCAAAGTGCAAAATTTAAACTCTCATAACTTCCAAAATTTTTAAATAGATTTTTTTAAACATTTTTCTTGTTACAGTTGGAGACAAAATACTTTGGTCGTCACTTTTCTGACACTTTAATGTAATTCAAGCTTTAACGTTAAAATGAATGACAATTTCAAATTAATGAGAGCTATTATATCTTCCTATCAAAAATATGTACAACTTGTCAACTCTGATTGACAGTAGCTAAAAATAAACTTAACAGTCCTAAAGCATGCTTTACAATTTAATGTCACTCAAGTGACATTGACGACCAAAGTATTTTGTCTCCAACTGTACCTAGGGCATCGGCCGATAATACAGTGTTAGGAAGGTGCGCGACTTTCCGGACACCTCTATTCTTAAGTACCCAACAACAACACTGAAATATCGATGCGTCGAGTGATTAAAAATGATTACCAAAAATACAGTAGAACCAATTTAAATCGAGCCGAGGTAACTATAAATTTTATACAGTGTACTTAATATTCAAGGCAAAAAAAGTTCAATTCTATTAAAATTGTTACCAACCCTATTTATTGCTAACCATTAAAAGTTAGATGCCGAAAAAAAAAATGAGATCATAGCCAATGATGACAGAACACAATATTTTTGGACCAAATGAAAATACTGATGTCTTCTTTTTTAGTTTTAGACTACATATTATAGTGGACTTGAAATAATCACAATTTTTAATTATTGCAAAAACTAAGATAAAAATACAAAAAACAAAACTGGAAATGTTTAAATGTCTACTTAAAAAAATTGCCATAAAATTGCCTTTCCCGCTTTAAATAACTCAACTTTTTTTTCTTAGCAACGTTTAATACTGCCTGGATGTTGTTATCATTTGGGTGCAGATTAATTGCGACATTTAAATCCTTGATGGCTTTATCGTAGTCTTTTAATGCTAATTTTGCTTGTCCTCTTCTATAAAAAGCTTTCCCATTTTTTGGCTCCTTTAAAATAACCTTGAATGAAAAAACGAATAGGAAAAAATTATAAATTTACATCTAAAGTCACCTGACTACATAAGTCTATAACCTCTTTGTACTTGTGTCTCTTCAGTCTCACTGCAGCAAGATTTAATAACGAATTCATTTTCAAATCTTCTATGTTTTTAATATTTTTATTTTCTTTAAGTCCTAAGTACCAGTCAATATATCTCAATGCTTTAATATACTTTCGTTCTGAATCTACGTAGTTGCTCTGTTTAAAAAAGTGGTTACCCGAATTTTTTATTCGATTTATTGCATTTTCAATCAATTTTTCTCTTTTATCCGATTGCAAATCCCAGTCGTTTGGCCATGGAGGATAGATATCTTCTGTTCCGTCTTGTTCCTCGATGCCCCAGGGAACTCCCGGTTTCAATTCGCCACAATTTATTATTACAATATTCTACAAAGTGATTAGATAAAGTATTTAACATGAGTTGCAACATACTTCTATCGGTGTGTCGCCATTTCGTGGCACTTCGCCCATTTCTTTAATTATATTGAATCCTTTTCTGACTACACCGAAGACGACGTTAATACCGTCGAGATGTGAACAAGGAACTGTAGTTATATAAAATTGGGAATTGTTGCTGTTTGGACCGTTGTTGGCCATTCCGACCATGCCCTCCTCTTCATGCTAAAAAAACCGCATATTTGAATAGTTCGTCTAAGTGTTAAACTAACACTGAAATTATTTTAAAAAAATCTCGTGTGAACATCGCACGACTTTCCTTATCCTACTTATTTAGAAAACATCCTAATAACGACAATAATTTAGTGTAACCTTTGCGTTAGTGCCACTTGCCGGATTACACGCGAAATAAATCATAGTTATCGCGGGTCCGAGCCTGGGGTGCAGTTTTTTTTTTTAGTTCGGTCTGGGTAAGTCAAATTTCAGCCGATTACAATAATAATTAGATAGGTGGCCGTGTTCTCTTAATTGCAGATATCATTTTCTTAATGATAAGAGGTTAAATTTTGAAATCACTTAAAATTACTAAATTTTACTAAAACACTTTGACGCAAATGTGAGTTGGGACACCCTGTATATGTAATACAATAACTCCCAACATAGTATTAGGAATATTATTTAAATTAACTACCTACCCGAAAAAAAAAACAAAATGCTATGAAGCAGAAATATTGTGAAAAATGTAAGAATTACATTTTCTATACAGAGTGGACGAAAAAAATGTTGAAAGATTTTGGGGAGTGGTTTGTGGTTGTTAATTACTCAAAATCCGTCAACTTTCATATTATTCAATTTTCACAGTTACCATTAGAAAAAATAAAGGAATTTTATCATGCAGAAGTGATTTCAATTAATTAAAAAAAATCCAAATTTGGTTTTTAGGGTCTAACTGACATACACTAAAAATTTTGAACAATACAGGGTCATTTATAATAAAGACCCTAACCGATCTTCAGACGCAACCCAAAATACATTCTCACAGATAGCTTGGATTTTGTTGCGTTTGCAAAATTTAAAATATTAATTTAAAATCAAAGTGATTGTTGATAGATATGTCATGCATTAAATATGACAGTGTCATCAATTCCACTTTTATTTCCTCTTGGATTCGAAATGTATTCAAACGACGAAAATCTAACATGATCTTGGTATACCTTTAGAGAATACCACAAAAATGGTGTGGCTAAATCTGTACCGTCAAAGGTACACCGTAGGACGCCAAGTTATAAAAACTGTCAAAGCTATCACAGATATGTTTAAAGCTTCGAAAAATTTCAAACAGTACATCAAGTAACACATAGTGGCATCTGAGATTGTATTTTGGGTTGCGTCTGAAAATCGATCTTTATTAGCCTGTATTAAAGCATCAAATTGAAGTTTATTTAATTCTCTATCGTTTGCACCAGCAAATTTTTTTTTAATCAATTAGAAAACTTGGGACACCGCTAAAAACATAACACAAAAATTACAACAAAAATTAGACAATAAATCCAAATCTGCCAGAAAAATCCAAAAACCATCTTCCAAAGCAAAATTAGTGCCTCCGCCCCTCCTAATCAGGGTACACAATTTTTGATATCACCAATAGATTCAGCGCCAAAAAATTACTCCAGATGCTAACTTTCTTAAAACTACGAGTATATCTTAGAGAGTATATTTTGAAAAAAAGGCCTTTTGTCCGCCATCTTCAGAGAGCTCTAGCTCCCTAAAGAAGCATTTCCAGATAAATGTCCATAGCAACTTTTTTTCTTATTTTAACCTAGGATACCATCCCCCAAAATCTTTCATTGTTTTTCTTAGTAATTAGTAATTACTTACATAAATGATAAAAAATTGAATTGTAGATAAGAACAAAAATAAAAAATAAACTAAACTAAACAAATCGACATAGCACATTTTAATTCCTTTCTTTATTTTTAGCATTAATTACGAAAACAATTAAATAAAACAACATGTTTCGATTCAATTAAACTAAAAAAATTCTTTATTTGTATACGCTCCCGAAAACAGCTGTGTTAGGGTCTCATTTGAGTCTCTAAAATAAGTCATTTCCGGACTCAATAAAATAATACGTAAAATGGTTATTTTAGGTACTCAGTCCAGTTTTTCCGGACTAAAAAATAAAATTGGTTACTATGGTGGCATTTTTTTAATTATTAAGAGGTGTGAATTCGTGTTTTGGAAGCTTTAACAAAAAAATGTTGTTTGTAACACATACCTAAAACGTTTTTGCGGACTCATCTGCAATGATTCGTCCGCAAAAACTGTGTTTTAGGTACTTGTAACAAAAATAACTTTAAAATAAGCCAAAGCAAATAAAATAGGTCTAAGTAACACGTTTTTAGCAATGTGAAAAAAAAATCAGATTAAATCGTTAAAGATAAAAATCTGGTCTCTGGTCAGGTATTTAAAGCAATTTAATTCTCTACAACTTTCTCCTTTATGATTACGATTTCAAAATAAAATTAATAAATAGAACTGCAAAATTTTCTAGCAGTTATAGCTTCCAGATCCTTTGTTAAAACAATTACTACAAACTAAATTTAAAGACGTTTCGGCATAAAACATGCCATCATCAGCTATTTTTCTTACAAAACAATTTTCACAAATGCAATGCATTTTAATTTGTTTTAAATTTGTTTAAAAAAAAGGATAGATCCAAAATAAACATTAATTTAACTTGGAAAAATAGAATAGGAAGACCATAGTTGTAAAAGAGACTTTTGATTGTAATTATGTGTATGTTGTTTACTTTTCATTGTGCTTATTTACTTATTTTCACATAAAAATTAAATTTAGAGACATGAACTGAAAGTTTTTAAATTGGGTTTAATAGTTTAAAATTTTAATTACCAGCACTGTAAAATTTTCATCTTCAAATGTATTTCCATAGATGCTTTCACCTCCTGTACCATCTTTCGTCGTAATGTCTCCTCCTTGCACCATAAATAAAGGAACCACTGTAATAAAAAATATAACATAAAACACAATTTTTAGATTTTTTATTCAAGTAAGACAATAATAAACGTAATGAATAAGGTATTTATTTTCTTCTCCGCCTTCCTCTGGAGCGACTGCGTGGTTTATCAGTTTTACTACTATTATCATTATTGTTATTATTATCATCAGTGTCATTGGTTGCATTAATTTCTTTCTCATCATCACAAGCACAATCTTGTTCAGGTGGAGGACAATCTGGTTTATTTTCACTACAACAACAATTGTCAGTTGCCACCGCTTTATCATTAGTCTTGCCTAAATCAAAATCACTATTAATTATTAAGTAAAGTGGAAACAACATCTCAGTTACAGTTGTTGTTACAACAGCACTCCTCCCGTGGCTTAAAAGGCATAACTTTAATCGAACAACAGGGAAGTTTAGGGCAAGGTTCTGGTGTACAACATTTAGGTCCTGCTGAACAACATTTAGGTTTAGGTGGACAACATTTAGGTTTAGGTAAACAACACTTGCAGCCCTCTACTGGCGGACAACTGGCCCACTGCTCCATTTTCTTACATTGACATTCGACCCGAGAGGGAGTGTCACAAATTTCCAGCTGCCACCCACAAGGGGTGCAGCACCTTTTTTGAGGAGTTTCAGATATCCAAGCTAAACCGAAACGGCCTTTGACCAGTTTAGGCTTACAACAACAACAGCATTTACAACAATCATTCTTAGCGTTGTTGTTGCCACATATTTGAAGGTCTGACCATTGCTGTCGCAAGTTGTTAAAGTCTTTATGCCACTTTTTGAGGGAATCGAAGTCGGGGGGAAAGCAGTCGCCGTCGGAAGAGCAATCGTCGCAATTGCAGCAGGGCATTTTAGTTTTTATTAGTTTTTGGTTACAGGAATTTTGAACTGACTGAACGAAAAGAAATGTCAATTATGTGTAGCCAACTTATTACAATTTTGAAATGAAAAATTAATTGTTTCACTTACCTCTATGGAAAATAGTGTTTTTAAAATGTAGAGGTTTTCCGTGTTTGCCAATCCCCTTTTCACCAGTGCACAGAGCCCGGAAATTTTCCGCTGTTTTTGGAACTTTATCCTTAAAGAGTTCGATTACGACTCTACCGGCTACAAATGAAATAACACAATTATATTATTTTTTAGAATAGAAAAAAACCTTTTGCCGGCCCAAAACTAATATCCAGAAAGACCACCGGGTTTTTTTCCGTCGTTTCATGATTTTCGTTATTCATTGCTACAGATTCACTAGAATTGTTTTCGTAGGACGTCAAATATTTCATTATTCATTGCACGAGTGGTTTGTTAGTAATTAACGTACATTTTATACACCGGCATTATCAAAAACTTACACATTATTCTTTTTTTTAACAGCTTACCTATTTACGATTTGACATTTCATTGACGTAAATCAGTCAATAAAATCAAAAACCCATACTGTCATATGTCATTAACTTTGATAGCTGAAGTTGGGAATGTCAACTTTTTACGAGAAAAATAACTGGCTGTAAATTGAATTCGAATTCATCAGGTGATTTTACACAAAAAGAAGTCAACAAAATAAATGTGTTGTCTTAGAATTGTTTAGATGTCTTACAACGATTGTCAAGTTGGTTAGTATTTTATATTTTCTATAGTTGGCAGTGTTGGCACCTCTGCAGTGTTGCACAGGGTTGCCAGGTCTAGGAATTTTGCCCGAATCTAGGGATTTTTAAACTGTCTAAGGGATAAAGAGTTTTTTTTTTCAGTTTTTTTACACAAAATCTAGGGATTTTTTTAGAATCTTTTGGGAGATGCTTTTTGTTAGTTTTTGTGTTCAAGGTTTCAAGTATATTTTTTTTAATTATTCACATTATTATATTGAAATGTAAAAAAAAACGAGTTGATAGGAATTATGAAGGTCACTATAATTTTTCGGGAGGGAATTACCGTTTATTTAACACAGGTAAATCCAAAAAAGTTTTGAACAAGAAAATACGTAACTCCCGAACTCGTCATTAATGACTTATACGAAAGTAAGTATATCCCCTAGCCACGTAATAACTCGTAATTACACTCAATCTTCTATATTTCTTTTTGCAAATACAGTTTAAAATACCTAATATGAACAAAAAAATTGTTAAAAGTTTTGTGCATTTATGTAAATTGGAGTGTGTTAATAACAAATTTAGCAAGGTATGTGTGGCAGTTTTATTAAACTTTTTTAAATAATCCGAAAATAAATTGTACTGTTTTTATTAATATATGTTTTTTAATTCTTTTTATTTATTTCTTTTTAAACTGCTTTCAAGATGTTGAAATGGTATCAAAACCATCATCTTCCAAAGATATCGAAGAATATTCTTCATCAGAAGAAGCTGTAGCTTTGAAGCAAACCAAAAGGAAACGTAAGAAAGAATTTTTTCTATAATTAATTTAAATAAAACCAAAATTCGAAATAAACTCTCAGTGGAAACATTAAGTGGTTTTCAGCAAACAAAAATGTTGCTAAAAGATAACAGTTGTTTTAATTTCGTAATCGATTCTACTTTGTTAAAAAAAATGAACAAGGAAATATATATTTTTTTATGTGGTTTTATACTATTAATTGTACAGGGTGTTTCACTTAATTTTACGAGGCCTGCGCCTGAAAGTTGCAATCAATAATACATATTCTGATACGAACACAAATTTACAAATTTCGAAAAATTGGATAATCTTCTCATAATCTTGTTCACTCTTTCAAAAATTACAACGTTTTTAGTTAGTTAGTGATTAAAATAGATAAACTACAATCATATTCATGTCATCTCTTGATAGAACAAATGATAATTGTTTCTGAAAAACTGCAGTTTATGATTATTAATGAAATAGTGATTAGTTTGACAACTACTATTTGGGTGCGTACATTAGGCGCAAGCCTCGTAAAGTTATGTGAAACACCCTCTATATACTTACATATAGGATGATTTACGAGGAATAATGAGCCTGACTAAATTTTCGATGCAACCAACATTACAGTGAAGAGTATAATGGTGGTTGCATCGAGAATTTGGTCAGGCTCATTATTCCTCGTGAATCACCTTATATTCTTAGTTTTTATATTATTACGAATTATTATTATATGTAATTTTCATTAGTTTCTGTTTTCTTTAGTTAAATTGATAATATGTATTTAGTTTGTTCAGAATATACTTTACATTAATTAAGAAAGTTATGTTTCATTTGTTATATTATTTGTTTAATCAAAAATGTTTAAACAAACTTTTTTTGAAATTCTGATTTTGTTATGCAATCCAATAAACACCTAAAATTTAAATGGATTTGGCAATGCCTAGGGATTTCTAGAGATTTTTAACAACTAAATCTAGGGATTACAAAAAATTTCACATGGCAACACTGGTGTTGCAGTTGGCGCTACATGACGTTGTTCTTGGAATGTTGTGATTTATTCAAAATCCATGTGTTTTTATATGAAAATTACCAAAAAGTAGTGTGAATAATTGTCTTACAATGGAGGTAGAAACGGAAAACACCGAAAAAGTGGAGTCTTTTATTGTAAAGTGAGTTTTCATGAGTTTTTTAATTTGGGTTAGAACTTGTTTGTTTTTATCAATTTTTTAGGGCTACGGATGTGCCTTCCGAATTTTTCGAAGCCCGTGACAATGCCAAACGTTATTTTCGTCGTTTTGGAAAGGTTAAACTCGTCACATTTCGCCCAAAACGTAATACTCTTCTGATCGAATACGCGAACGAAGACGGGATGTTAAATGCCTTAGAAGTCGCAGGAGAATACAACGGTCATGTATTCAACGTAACTCGAGACACGGAAACTGTCGTTAAAAAAAAGAGACCTAAGAAAAATCCAGACCCGGATTGGACAGACGATCCGGAAATTAAAGCTGAACTAGTTGCAATGGGGGGCTTTGCCCCCCGGACTTATGATCTGAGACCTGAAGGTGCTTAAATTACTTATTTGGTACGCTATTATTACACTTTTTTGTAGCCATGGCTGTGGACGTCCCTGAAACACAAGTACCAAAGTTGAAACGGCAACGTTGGAAGGGGGCTTCACCAAAGCCACAGAAAAAGAAAGGTAGTCTCAGGTTGGGTGATTGCATGTCTTGATTGATTAATTAATTAAATTACTAGTTTTAGTTCAGAGCAATGTGATTTAATCAATTTAATTAGACAACAAGCGACGACAGTCGAGGATAAGTTTCGGATTCTCGATGCTCGGGACAAATTAATACGAATTAAAATAAAGAAAAACATTGAATTGAGTAAAGCTTCAATTACTGTGGGCACTTGCCCGGACATGTGCCCCGAAAAGGAACGTTTGATGCGCGAAACGCAACACCAAGTGGCGCTTTACGAACAAGATGTTGGGGGCAAAGGAATGAACCCCCGACTTGCCGTCAAGCAATACTCGCGAAGCTCGGCCGATCAGGAAGCCCCCTTGCCCCAGGAATTACGACCAGTGTCTGTCTTACAAATGACAATGGGGTATCTCATGCACAGAATTATGGGCCTTTGTGACACCACTGATGTCAGTTTTTTTATTCCAAAATTGTGACAATTAATTTATGAAAAATTATTTCAGGTGAATTTAGCTGAATGGTATCATTTTTTATGGGACCGGACTAGGGGGATTCGTAAAGACATAACTCAACAAGAGTTGTGTTGTCAGGGAGCAGTGGAATTGGTCGAACAATGTGCCAGGTTTCATATTTTTTGTTCTGCAAGATTGGTAGCGGAAGATCCTTCTGTTTTCGACCAGAAGATTAATACCGAAAATTTGACCAAGTGTCTTCAGACGCTGAAATATATGTATCATGATTTGGCGCTGAAGGGGGAGGAATGTAGGAATGAGGCGGAGTTTAGAGCGTATATTATTTTGCTCAATTTGAACGATGGGAATTTTATGTGGGAGGTAAGCAAAAATTACTAAAAAATGGAGTTTAACGTTACATTTTTTGGTTGGTAGTACTTCAGAATTTCGACTAGCTACAATGGCAATAAGTATTTATTTTAATCGAGCTAGAAACTATAGCATTTTAATAGCATACAATTTGGTTTAACCATTTTTATTTTCAATTTTTAACGTTACATTTTACAAGAATTTTTATTTAAAACATTTAATAGTTTTGATTTTTTGTTTTGAGTCGATGTACATAGAAGCTTTTTTGGTAAAAAATACTACATACAGGGTGTTAAAAAAGATTGTGAAATATTATGGGAGGGTGGTTCACTGTCAAAAAATTCAAAGGAAAAACCAATGTTCATAAAATGTTTAAGTCCAAAATATGTATTAAACAAATTACAGTAAATATAAAAAGTACAAAATCGCAAAGAACCAAAGACACTTATGGTTGAAATGTTTGTTTCTAAAACATGTTTAAACAAAATAAAATAAAAGCAAAATAATTTTATCCTAAAAATTTCAATGCTAAAATGTTGAAAAACAAAAAGTGAGTAATAGGTCGCAGAAACGAAAGAAGGTACTTAACATGCCTAATCTCCCCCTGCGCAAGAATAATTAGCAAGGACTGGAAACAGTGCGCACATAGTGATCAGTCAGTTTGATGCGTAAAATTTTGTCCAATTTTAGTTTTGCGTGAGTACTTTCTTGTTAATGAATATTACCATGAACATTATTAAAAGAAGTTTTTGCTTAATTTTTTTTGAAAATATGTGGTTTTATGTTTGAACATTTTAATTTATTTACAATTTTTTTGCGATCACACGGGTTACCATAGTATGGACCAGAACAAACAAAAAAGTGTTAATAAACATTAGTCATTGAGTCTGCAAAGTAACGGTTTCGCATTGAGAAAAAAATTAAATAAACAATTTAAAGAACAAAAAATATAACGAGAAAAACAAATAAAAAACTGAAGATGTCGAAGAACTCTAAAGAAAATGAAGTTGATGATGATAAAGGAAAGAAGATTTAATTGACAGTTTCTTAAATGTAATTTTTTTTTTTGGTCATGTCTTATGAATTATGAAGGTCACTATAATTTTTCGGGAGGGAATTACCGTTTATTTAACACAGGTAAATCCAAAAAAGTTTTGAACAAGAAAATACGTAACTCCCGAACTCGTCATTAATGACTTATACGAAAGTAAGTATATCCCCCAGCCACGTAATAACTCCAGGTTACGTTTGAAAATTTTTACACTCAATCTTGATAAAGGAAAGAAGATTTAATTGACAGTTTCTTAAATGTAATTTTTTTTTTGGTCATGTCTTATACATATTCTTTACCGAATGTTGTAAACCTCTTTGCTTTTTTTCTTGTTTTTTTATATTTTTACAATTTTTTTAAGTTTTTAGAAATTTGGCCTGGTATGTAATGTGAATTTTTTGTATTTTATTTTATATTCTCATTACAATGTAAACCAAAAAAATAGTACTTTTTTTGTAATGTTGACATTAAAACAACTTCATTTGAGTCCACTTGAAATCCCTTGTTTATTGTTTTACGTATCTATTATTATTATCTTTAAAAATTTGTGGTTTAATTTTGACACCAACAAGAACGGATTTACGTCCACTTGAAATGTTTTAGTTATACGTATATGGCCTATTGTAACTGTGGTGATTATTTTTTTTTGCTACCGACTTGACCAATTTTGGAAGTGTTTTGGATTAAATGAAAACTTGAAAACTTAATCTGAAGAAACTGAGAAGAATTATTTTAATAAAAATGAGAAATAAAAAAGTGATTTTTGAGAATAATATACGGAGTTAGAATCAAAAAAATGGGATAATAAAAAAAACAATCCGACAACACAAAAAATAAAGAAAAAACTTATTATTTATGTAAGAAACAAAGAAACTGTGGTTGAGATAAAACGRTAATTTAACAATTGGGAAAAGGTATAACAAAAAAATTAGAGAACAAAAAATAAAAACGATTTAAGAAAATCAGATAAGAAACTACAAATGTCCAAAAAAAAAAAACTGAAGAAGGTGAAGATAATGAAAAAGATAAGAAATTCGGAAGATCTACTTGACAATTTTAAATTTTATTTATTTTTTGTTAATACGTTTTATTTTATGTTGTAAGCTCTTATGCATTAAATTTTTTTTTTTTAATATTCTTACAAATTTTTAATGTTTTTAGAATTCTGGTGTGATGTTTTAATATGTATTACGATGTAAAACAAGACAGAAATGAAAAAGTCTTAATAAACATGAGTCTGCAAAGTAACAATTTCGGAGATATCGAAGATTATTCGTTTTTTTGAAACATTTATTTGCAATTTGTTCCAACAAAAAAGAGCTTTTAGTAAAAATTCTAAAAATATTCTCATTCACACATCYCCAAAACGGTTACTTTGCCAACCCATGTTTATTAAGACTTTTTTGTTTATTTTGGTCCATACTATTATCTCCTTATATATTTTGCAATATTTTTTTAACACCCTGTCTAAAAGCTGTAGTTTTCGTTTGCTTCAGGTCCAACAACTCAAAGAGCACATCCAACAATCGCAAGAAGTTCGCTTCGCCTTGCAGGTCTACTCATCGTTGGACAAACAAAACTACGTGAAATTTTTCAAATTAGTCAACTCGACAACATTCCTTAATGCTTGTATCTTAATGCGCTATTTTATCCAAGTTAGATTATGGGCCATAAAAACTTTTTTAAAATCGTATTCACCTCGGATATCACAAACGTCACTTCCGGTCTCATACTTGACAAAAATCTTGGCTTTTGAAAATCAAGATTCATCAATTGAGTTTTTCGAAACTTATGGCTTATTCACAAATGTTGATCGAACTAGAATTGTTTTAGACAAATCGAATTTCGGTGCTCCGGAATTCCCCTATGTGTTAGATCGTGCTATAAATCTAGTGGAATCTAAACGAAATTTTTCGGTTGGTAGAATCGTTTGTGGTAGGGAATTACCACCGAAACTGTTTGAAAATCACGAACCGCAAAACAGTTTCGATCAGAACGGATACTTAGATTTTGATTTAGAGTTGGACGAAGTCGATTCTGGGAAAAAACAAGAAATCAGAATAGAGGAGAAAATGGAACAAGTTGTTGAAACACCTCCACCTCGAATTTTCAGTCCCAAGACAGTTCAGTCTAGTCAGAGTCAAACGATTTTTAGTCAAAGTAAGCCAAGTGTGGCGATTTTCGGTCAAAAAACAAACGAAAATAGTATTTTTGGGGGAAAGTCTGCACAAAAGAATATCTTCACTAACGTAAATACCACTCCTAAAAGTATTTTCGGTGGAGAAATAACACAGTTAGCACCACCTGTAGTCGTACCTGAAGTTCCGAAAATCTCACTGGAAGAAATTGAAAGAAAACGACTTGAAGGCGAAGAAGAAGCTAAACGGAAAATAGAACAAGAAACTAAACGGAGAAAAGAACAAGAATTGGAGAGACTTAGACTGGAAGAAGAAAAACGCAAAGAGGAGGAACGCCACCGCAAGCTTTTAGAAGATCAAGAGAAGAAACGCCGACTCGAAGAAGTACGAAAATTCGAAGAAATGAAACGTCAAATGGAACAAGAAGCGAAACGAAAACAAGAGAGACGCAAATATATTGAGATCAAAGCAACCGTCAGTAATGTCATTAGTGAGATTTTAGATACGGTTGAGGAAAAAATCAAGTGTGAAACTCTAGTGGAAATTAGGAGGAAAATCCGTGATCGAAAATTACAAAATGTGATAACAAAATGGCGGGAATATTCTCGTCGGAAACGGAAACGCAAGGCTCTTGATTTTAATCCAATGTGGTTTGGAGGACGATCAATCACGGAAGAAGTTCGCGAGTTGCGAACCGACAGCCAAAACCTTGTTTTAACCAATAACAACAAGAGATACAAATGGGGAAAACCTTTTGACATTCCGATTAAAGATGACGATGTTGGCAAAATTGACTTGTCAGAATTGACGTATAAGTTATTAACTAAAAAATATTGGGATGTTGAAATGAAGTTTCACAATGAACTGTTTTGGAAAGTAATCGTTTCGTTACCGAACGATTTGACACATGTCGAGAAAGTTTTGGACAGTTGTATAAATTGGCAACAGCGCGATAATTCATCTGTTTTGATCCAACAGTCGAAATCGGTGCCTACTGTGACATATTGTATTGAAAAACAAAAAGGTCTTGCCGTAAACACTCGAAATGACACGAATGGATTCATTTTCATCGCCAACTGTTTTAATGACGATATCTGGCGACGTATCATTGCCAATTTTAAAAATTACGGCGTTTTTGTTAAGGTTCCAGTGGTTTTAATATTGCAAAATTATGACGAGGCGAAGCCGAGTCTGAAAACTCTCATTCAGGAAGGGATAATTTCCGATTATTTGATACTTGTTGATAAGTTTACGGCTCGAAATCTTGTGAATCTAGTCGAAGAAGCTTTGATTTTTCTTTCGACAAGGGTCGAAAAGGCCCCACCATTGGAAATGGACACTTTGCAATCATTTTTGACGAAATTTTTGATCACGGATTTGTGGAAACGTTGCAATAGTTTTGCAAAGTGGAATTCAAATTATAAAAATTGTTTGAAAAATCCTAACACTGTGATTTATCTTCACAACGAGGCTTTGGATCGTATTAAAACTATTCTTTTAGATGAGGAGTGTCGCGAATATCCTAAATTTCCGCGAATTTTTCGGGAATTGCTCAGAAGTGAAATCCCGGATTCGCTTCCATGTGACTACAAATATTTCCCTAGTTTTTGGGATACTGACACTTATTTGGAGTATTTGAGGTCGGTTTTAGGAACTTTTAGACTTCCAAATTTTTTGGAGAATTGGCCACCTTGTAACCAGCTACAGCTCGAATTATCCGTTTCAAAATACTGCGCTCAGGTCGTTAAAGACCCACAAAAATTATTTTACAAAGTTATGAGTGTTATATTGCGGTATTTTGATCCGTGTTCTGATTTTAAAGAGATTGCTAATGTGGTTTGGTGCGATGTTATAGAGGTGGTAGTACTGGAAAAGTTAAGCCAGACTGATTTCACATTGTATGGGACTGGATTTGTCAATAAATCGGTTTATAATCAGTTAATTGTGGTCTATGATGTTGGTAAACTTGATTATGTGAAAAGTGATTGGTTTTATATTAATAATCCGATTGTTAAGCAAAAAATATTCGAATTCTTGCAACAGAAGGATGAAACTGTGAAAACGAAAATCGATGTTACCGACTTGGACATTGATGCGATTTTCACAAAGATTACTCAACCACAAAAGCAAAATGTAACTAAAATTAAGAGCGAATTGAGCACATGTAAAAAATTGTTGACTGATTTGGAGGAAAGTGTTTTAATACATAAGGAGATTTTAAAAAAGTCCGGGAATATTTTGAAAAGTATTATGGAGGAAAAGTGATGTAATAAATTAACAATTAAACATGAACACATGYACCTATTTTGAAAACACAAACGCAGCCCTCTCCGTCCCTTTACTTTTCCCATACGCTATTTCAAGGGATTCAATCTTAATCAAGCGTCTATAGTTTTGTGCGGCGGAATAAAGATTAACAAAAATTCCATTATGAGTTTTGCCTATTCCATTATTAGGAGGGCTCAGAAGCCAATCCGTGTAAGTCAAGTAATCTGAAAAATGAAAAATATTTAAAAAATTTGTTGTGTTGTGCTTGCAAAGGTGAAAAATAATTTTTTTATTGAGAGAGAATTGATAATACTTTAAAATGGTGACTTAGGTGCATGGCCAATTGAAAGATTTAACAATACAGTGTTTTCTGAACACATGAGTCATTTTGAGAAAAAATGTGACTTACAGTGATTGAGATCTGAACTCCCCATTAATTGGCAATTAATTGGTTACAACTTATTTTAACATATTGTATTGACAACGTTTTGTCTGAACGCAAAAGCTATTGTAAAATATCAATTAAGGCAGCAAACTATAAAACTTGTGTTATTTTTAACAATTTTTCTAACACTAATATTGGATCAAAAATTTTACTAAATTCAGAAATTATTGTTAAAGAAATTTGAACAAATGTCACGATAAGTACATAAAGTACTTGTCATTCACAACATATTTTATCCCTTAAGAGGAGACGTGGGGTCAACATGACCGCCCACGTTATAATACACTGGCGGAAACGGAATTTTGGACATCTAATTTATGTCAGTTCAAAAAATGACAATGTAAGTCACGCTTTATTGTCATTATGATTGACGTTTGAAACTAAAATTTAAAAGTTTTAGTTGTTTAGCGTCGATTTTCCGAAACAATAATGCAATAATGCCAGCAATACGTTTTTAAACATACAGGTTGCGCCAGAACTCGCGCCCCAGAGAAAATTTTCAAGTAAGGTAAGATACCAGGAACATGAAAAAAATGTTTAAAAAATTGTATCTGTCAAAAAAATTTGACATTTATTTTTTGACATTTGACATTTTTCATATCTATTTAATGATACTGATGATCTTGTATATGTTTTTTTACAATTATTTAGTAAAGGGACAAAAATTTTGCCAATAAAAGCCACAAATAACATTGATCAGAGTTACAATTTAGGATACAGCTTTCTTGTTTCCTCTTCTAATAGCCTATAGCAAAAAAATTTGGAGAATTATTTTTACAACAGAAATAAATAGAGTCAAAGTGCAAACTTTAAACCCTTATAACTTCGAAATTTTTATAGATAAAATTGTTTTAACATTTTTTCCATGTTCCTGGTATCTTACCTTATATGGCAAGTTTATCTGGGGCGCGAGTTCTGGCGCACCCTGTAGAAGTTCAATAAATTATTTTGATTTGTTGTCATTTTTTCTCTGGCTATCAGGATAAAAATTACAAAAACCGAAAATGAGGTTAGTTGCCTAAGGCCCGTTTTACAATTGTATGTCACTCGAATGACAAATCGTCCAAAATTCCGTGTCCACCAGTGTATGTTAGCGCCTTTTTTCTGTAGTTTTTTTTTCGTTGTATATTCTTTTAACGAAAATACCTGTAATTTTTTTAATAAAAAAAATATTTTGTGACATGATTAAAAACATTAAAAAACCATTTGTTTCATTACTATACAGGATGCGCCAGAACTCGGGCCCCAGAGAAAAATTTCAAGTAACATAAGATACTAGGAACATGGAAAAAATGTTTCAAAAATCAAAAAAATTTAACAATTATTTTTTGACATTTTTTATGTCTATTTAATGATACTGATGATCTTGTATATAGAAAAATAAAGAAAATTTAAAAGAAAGTATAAAGAAAAATTAACTTTTATTTCTTTAATTTTGGGTAAAAGTTGTGGGGTCATATATTAACGGCAACATAAGAGGTAAGCTTAAATACAAGTGTTGAAGTTATTAAACTTTTAACAAACTTCTTCATTTTATTACCTTTACATATGCAGTACACTAAAAAATGGTGTAGCCTCAAAGTTTGTACTTTTTTGCATTAATACAAATTTTCTTCTTGCTTCTTTGCGCAATAGATTTTTTAAAAGAATATGTTTTCGTTAAAAAACAATTTATTTTAAAACTAAGCAAAATCGACCAATAAATAGTTATTTATTATACAAGCAGATAAAGTGGCCGTTTAATGAGCTGTTCGTTAAGCCGCGCAGTAGCGCGCGCGTTAATTTCAGCGAATTAAACGGACACTTTATCCTGCGAGTGTAATACAACATTTTATTCGATTTTGCCTTATAAACCTTTCGATTTTAAAGATAAAAATATCAGTCATCAGATCGTCAGACATTTACAAATTTCATGATTATCCTGATTCCTATACGGCGATCATGACAACGACTTGTTTTTTATAAACAAAGTTGTAAAAAAAAATTGTGTTGTGAGTGTCAAGTCGTTTTTTGTGGAAAAAATTAATAAATAATTTCTGCGAAGAAGTGCATTATGATGTTCTTTCTGATGTGGAACGTTCGTTGGATGATATAATAGTGATACCATACTAATGGATAAACTGCTTTTTCAAAATCATCTGTTGCACCTTTTCCAAGTCCTGCGCTAAACACACAGTTATGGACATAGATGAATAATTTATATAGGGTATATAGATGGCGTACTCATGTACAACCTTTTGAACTCGTATTCAGCAGCGCCTCTGTAGTTTGGACGCTGAACTATAGAGCAAAATGTGCCTTTTTTAAATGGTAACAATAATGTTAATTGAGTATTTAGTAGAGGGAAATAAGTGCTACTAGCATCTTATTAGAGATTAAACAAAGAAAATAAAAGATTTTTTTAAAGTAATTTATTGAAGATATTGAATCAAATTAGTTAACAAGGTGGTTTCATACTTATAGGGATTATATTAGAACARTTATGTTCAAAGAGGAAGCATAAACAGTCTGGGTTGTCGAGTTCTTGTCACAAGGGTGCCGGCCGAAACAAATCTTCACATTTTTTCCATCAATGTCCACATTTTCATCACCAAAATTCACAAATTGTTAGTAAAACTTCCTTTACTTGTACACACAGCCCACAATAACTGAATAGAAATCTAAAGATCACAACTACACGTAAGCACTTTGAATTTCTATGAATGATGTCACCGTCAAAATTTAATTTTTTTCTATCAGAAGTGTCACAGCCAACCGCTAAAATTTTAAAATTTTGATACGAGCGCCTCTGGTGTTTGGACGCTAAATTAAATAGATAGACTGAATTCACCAATCTAAGAAACCATAGCATGGTTATGGAAGCGTGAATTTCGATTGTGCAACAGTTCAAAATCGCAACATTTGTATTGTTGCTCAAATACTGATTGAGGAACTTTAGAATCTGATGCGATAATTATTTTTATTGTAATTTTAAGTAAAAATATTGTTTGTTTAAAACAGCGGATTAAAATTTTTAATGCACCGATTGTTGACGTTTTAATGCGCTGCTTAAATAAACGAAATAAACAATGACTTTAATAGTTTCATTTGACATAAATAAACGTCATTTTATAAGGCAAAATCGAATAATAGTTATTTATGGTATAAGTGGGTAATATCTAATAACCCACGAATGCCATACAACGTTTTATCCATTCCCGGATTTTTATCTGTTAAATCTGTTAAAAATAATCTGACTTTTCATATTGAAAAGTGCCAAACAGTTGTCAAAACTTCCTTACGCGGGAGAAAAACCGTAAATTTTGACAGTGTCGAAGAATAAACAAATTTTCTACTGATTTTCCAGGTCAGCTTTGCTTTTTATCTTAAAATTTTATCTAATTTTAACCAAAACATTTGTTTCGAGGTGAAAAAGATACGAAAAAAGAAAATGAGAATTCTGCTTCTGGTTTGCAAGTCGTTGAGTCCAGAGAGATTTCTGAAATTCATTTTCACGGTACACTTTCAAATGTTCATTTCTATTTTGGAAAGAAATCTGAATCATAATTTCAAATTTGATGTACCTATTCTTAAATAAAGTTTTCAGAATATCTATTAAAAATTTATTTCATCCTGCAATGGGTTATGGATGATAATAACCCACGGTGCTAATGGCAACGTGGGTTATATCAAACAGTCTAGTTATTGCTCAGTTTACTTAACAAAAACTAACAAGTAAAACACCATATTACTATTGAATATTGGATAAAAACAATTTAATCAAAACTTAGGGTTTGAAGTGTTGTAATACTTGTTTCTGTCGCCTGTGTTACGCGACAGTGTGAAATTTTATTGTAAAAATGTGGGTTTCATATTATTCTTGTTTTAAACTGGTGTGGCATGATCAAAATTGGCCCCCAACCTTTTATTATAAGATAACATCAAATCCACACATGTCCAACTATAATGGTCGTTATCGAAACGTAACCCTGAAATAAACTAGTATTTTTCTTCAATTGTCCTTTATTCCACGAAATACAACAAACATCAATTTAATCAAAAGCTACATTTAAAAATTCCAAGGAAATTGAAAATACACAAGTTTATACAGGATGTGCCAGAACTCGCGCCCCAGAGAAAAAATGTCAAATGCCGGGAGCAATAGGTCGCCAAAAAGTGCAGCCGAAGAACTAATTTTTGCTTGCATAAGAAAGTTATTAGACTCTTAAGTCCACCAATCCCAGAAGGGCACCTCAAGGTGTGATTCAAAAATTATATCCGTTGTTAGGTTACGAAAATAATACCAATTTGTCCAGAATTTAAAAAAAATAGCTGGTCTACTGTAATTTTGAGTTTGACATTTGTTAATTTTCGTGATGTTGAAAATGAAAAAGCACCAGAGAAATTGCGGCTCCACTGGAAGTTTCTAGTAATACTGTACGCAGAGTTTTTAAAGTTTCTAATCGGTCGTATCACTTTAAAGCCCTGGTCTGCAAGGTTAAAATAAGGGGTGTTTTTAAGGGTTGCTTTTAGGGGTTGAAATTTATACCAAGTGATAGCTGTGACTAAGTAAGTTATCTGTGTTGAATTTGAAGTCAGTCGGAACATTTTAAAGTCCTGGTCTGCAAATTATTAAAAGTTTTGCAAAATAGAAACTCCCAACCGTCTGCACCCATATTATATTCGAGTACAGCAACTACAGGCAGAGGATTACCCTGCACGAAAAAAATTCTGCGCGTGGTTGTTGAAAATGGAGTTGCAATAACCAGATTTTGTTTCGGGCTGTTTTAACAGTCGTAACTGTCATAGGAGAAGAAAATCCAAATGCTTTAATTCCGAGGGCATTTCAGCTAAGCTTTTCGGTGAATTTGTGGGCTGGTCTTTTGGGGAATCGATGTGGTTTGTCAATAATATGAACTAATTTCAACACAACGTGACCCCCTTTCTTTCTAGATCGGACCTTTTGAGTTTCCTCGACATTTAACAGGACCCATGTATGCCCAATTCCTTAGAAATGAACTGCCAAATCTATTGAAGGAAATACCACTCGTTTTTCGGGTCAACGATTGGTTCCAGCACGATGGGGCACCATCTCATTATAGTCATGAAGTCCGCGAAATTTTGGACCAACAMTATCCTAATCGTTGGATAGGAAGAGGTGGTCCACGACACTGGCCTGCGCGGTCTCCCGATTTAAGTCCTCTTCATTTCTTCCTTTGGGGTCACATCAAAAATATTGTCTACAGACGACCCATTAACACAGAAGAGGAGCTTCGAGAGAAGATTCAAGAATCAAAAGGCATTTGCGACGCCCACTCCACGAATAATTAGGGAATCCGTAGCTTCCGGTGACAAAAGTGCTAATTTTTCGTAATAAATAATAAAAATATAAACATCCTGGATTTTTTAATGAAAAAGCAACCAAGAGGTTACAGTAAGCTCCTACCTAAATATACGAGTGTAAAACTACAATTTGAGTATTAATAGTTATTTATTCGACGAGTTTGAGTGTAAATCGGACGAACTATCCCACCGAGTGGGTTGTATCTTCTTTATCATCCACGAGGTGGAATAAAGCGTCCGATTTACACTCAAACGAGTTGAATACAACATTTTATTCTTCGAATTAGACTGAATAAGGCTTAAACTTGCTTTAAATCTGTTAAAAATAATCTGACGTTTCGTATTGAGAAATGCCAAACAGTTGTCAAAACTTCCCTACACGGGAGAAAAACCGTAAATTTTGACAGTGTCGAAGAATAAAATAATTTTCCAAGTTTTTTTTGCTACAGGCTATTAGAAGAAGAAACAAGGAAGCTGTATCCTAAATTGTATATGTGTTCAATGTTATTTGTGGCTTTTATTGGCAAAATTTTTGTCCTTTTACTAAATAATTGTAAAAAAACATAACAAGATCATCAGTATCATTAAATAGACATAAATAAATGTCWAATGTCACAATTTTTTGACAGAGTATTTTTTAAACATTTTTTCCATGTTCCTGGTTAAGAGGTTTAGCCAAAAACGAGTGATACATTCTGGGTCTCATTTTTTGAGAAATCCTGCTATCGTCTTTTATTTTCGACTTACCTACAGGTTGCGCCAGAACTCGCGCCTCAGAGAAAAAAAAATAAGTAAGGTAAGATACCAGGAACATGGAAAAAAATGTTTAAAAAAATCTATCTATCAAAAAATTTTGACATTTATTTTTTGACATTTGACATTTTTTTATGTCTATTTAATGATACTGATGATCTTGTATATGTTTTTTACAATTATTTAGTAAAAGTATTCTAATTTTTATACTGACCTACGCAGATTCACTTCATACAATTGTTTACAAAATCAGAAAAAAATACCAACTAGATTTTGAATTAAACGCAATTTCCCATCTTAACTTTGAAAATCATTTTTATTTATGACCTGCTACTTGTGCCATCGTAAATTTAGGTGCCAATGGGGTAAGATTCCAAGGCTTACAACAAAAAGACCCTTTAAAGCGGTCGCCTACCAGTAAATGATTCTTTTGTTGGCAAATTATACCATTTTGTCATAAATCACGGGTCTGGTTTGTGTTTAAATAAAAAAAAAGCGATTATTTGGCTAACCAAGTCAAAATTTGAAATTGTGATATCAAAGTTTGATGCGCTGACAGGTACAGATTCATTTAGTGTAAAAACTTTATAGATAAATTAACAGAAAGTATTCATAAAATACACAAAACTGTTACGGGTTTATTTATTATATATATTTATTATTATTAAAAAATTAGAGAAATTTTCAAATTATACCCTATCAATAATTAGTTAGGTTTATAAAATATTGCCAGTTTTAATTAATTAGAAGTCGCGATTTATCAATGGACGTAACCGATGCCACACCCGGTATAATAACGATGATGATTTTTTTTTGTCTGTAAATCAAAAACAAAAAACGATAGCTGGATGCGGTTTTAACCAATATTATTTTCTCAAAAAATGAGCCCGAAAATGTATCACTCGTTTTTTTAGTTTCGGAGATTCTCTATTCGGACATCCAAAATGCAGCACCCTGTACAATATCAATTGGTCTTTTTATAATTTTGTGATTTTGTATCCTTTTCTTTTCCTATAGCAACATAAAAGCTCATTTATTCCTTTTGATTTTTTGCCACATGCAGATTGGATTAGATTTCTTGCGGAATGTTAAATTTGACGTCTGGACCACACTTCAGCATAATCGCAATCATAGAACTACCTATTTTGGTTTTCATAGATATTTTAAATTTATTCCGACTTTTGACTTTTTATTTTACATTGTCATAGGAAAAAAGCTAAACAAATGTGTTAGTAATAAAAAAATAATTGCATAAACTATGGGAGAGAACAAGTTTTAAGTCTCGCTTTCATTATTTCTATAATTCAACTTGGCGTTGAATGAGTACACTTATTTAAGGAGCTTGGCTAAAAAAAATTGTTTCTTTTTGTTGGTGTATAAATACTTTTATTTGGTTTACTCTCTAAATTCAATAATACAGTGGCGGACCCGGAATTTTGGACACCAAATTTATGTCAGTTAAAAAAATGTCAATATAATCCACGCTTTATTGTCATTATGATTGACGTTTGAAACTAAAATTTGAAAGTTTTAGTTGAAATTTATTTTTAGCGTCGATTTTCTAAAACAATAATGCCAGCAGTACGTGTTCTTATATAAGTTCAATGAATTATTATTTTGATTTGTTGTGATTTTTTCTCTAGCTATAAGGATAAAAATTACAAAAACCAAAAGTGAGGTTAGTTGCCTAAGGACCGTTTTATATTTTTATGTCACTCGAATGACAAATCGTCCAAAATTCCGTGTCCGCCAGTGTACACATCTTTTCTACAAAGATTATTTTTTTAGAAATGTGTGGAAATGTCTTGTAGTTCAAAACTGGGATTATTCTAACAAAATTTTTGGTGGAACTAAAAAAGAACCATAAAATGGCTTAGGGTTTTTTTATGAACCAGTGCCCCGAATCGACAAGTTGTATTTCTGGTTGCCGGTAACAAAGGGGCAGCGTTATTTGACTACTTTGGCAACTGTCGAATTTAGCGTTTTGGCTTTTTGCGAAATGCAAGACATTTGTTTTTTAGGTTATGTACTATGTCATATTTTATAAACTTCAAAAGTTGCAGTTATTTTGTTACAAAAAATTACACAAGTTACATCAATTGAAAGGTTATGTGAGTTTTTGCTGCCCATTTCTACGAAGACGTGAACGAAATTGGCATTTGTTTGCAGGTGAGTTGGATTACGTTAAAAATTTTCCAATCGTTACACCAAGATTATAACCTTAAAATAGTCACATGTACGATGTTCTGTACCAAATATAACTTATTTTCTTTGAAACACGAACAACTCCAACATGTTTTCAAACACTATTCGGTTCATCGACCATCCGTTGTAGTAAAAAAATTCATACCAAATCCAAACAAATCTCGAATAAAAACAACAGAGCCTGCCCCATGTACATTTGAGGTACGTGGAGGTCCTCGTGTAAACGAATTAAATATTCAAATGTTGTCGTCACAACTTTTTGAGCAAGTTTTCAAAGGACTAGTTGTGAATAAGTGTGATGAAGCTATTGTTAGAGAGTGTCTTAAAAGCCTGCAAGAACACAACATGGTGCAAAAACCGGAGAGCTACATGAAGGACGTGGAATTTCAAATACCACCACTCGAGGGTAAAAATATCGAAGAGCATTTTCACGTCATTGGAGATCAACAACTAAAACCTTATCGCGAATTAATTGAAAAGCTTTTAACAAAAATACCTGAACCACCTGATAAATGGGAAATGCAGCAGGGGTGGACAAGATACGCTCCAGGTCTACCACCACAACAAGTGCCATATCCATTAGAAGAAGGATTAGTTTTTGATATTGAAGTTGCTGTAACTGTTGGGAAAGCACCGACCTTGGCCACAGCCGTGAGCAGCGAGGCATGGTAAGAATTTAAATATTATTTTTTTAAAGCAGAATTCTATTGGCAACATTGGATTAAGTGAAAGGCTGTCCCTTGGAAATAAATGACAATCTATATTGTCGTATCAACAAGAAATTACTCCCTAGGATTTTGGGATATTCGTGAATAGGTTGCCATAAATTTGGTTAGGTTGGTTTCTGGTGACAAACAAAAGATATCGTAACTAGTGTCAAAATTTAGCTTAAGTCACCTGTCAGCTTGTATGTAAAATTCAATTGATAGTTGACAACAGGTTGACAAAACGTCAACCGTCTACAACAAAGGGTAACCAACCTTAGGCATTCAAAATGACTTCTGAAAATTCTAGTTACCAAAAACATAAAAAACGTAATTTTCCTAAAAGTTTAAATCCTAGGTGGTAATTTCTTGTTAACAAATCTGTACAAGGTGATTCTTTTAGGGCTTACAGTAGAAACTTTTTAACTTCTAATGCAGATAGGAATTTGAAATTTTGTACACAACCCAAATCGACCAGTCTGAGTTCTATTAAATTATTTTCAAATTGGCGGAAATTCCGGAACTACGAGAAATTGGCGCCAACTTTGAAATTTTAAATGGTACCCACTTATTTTTATTGCATTTTTGAAGTCTCCTCTTTAAGCTAAGTGAAATGTACCTAGTTGTTAGTACTTATCTGTCATAGTTTTTGACATATGTCAATTTTTTGGTCAAAATTTTTCCTTGCAGGGGTTCATTCAAAACATCACAGCTCTTGAACCCTTTGCGATAAGTGAATATTTTTTTTGCATTCGATAACCAAAGATTCGAAGAGTTTTCTAGAATTTTCCAAATTGTCAACTGTCAAATTTTGATTTTGGAAAATGATCATTAACAAACAGCTATAAGTCAGTTTTTTCAAATGAAATGACTCTATTTTCTCAACGGCATCAAAATTAAATATTTGCAGAAGGACTTTTATCAACATGTCCTATACCTATCTCTTACAGTTTTTGAAGTAATCACAAAAAACATGTTTTTGTTTTTTATTTTTATAGTTAATCACGTAGGTTTTGGAGGAATACAATAAAGATATGCCATAATTAATACAAATGTTCGATATGTTTACTTGTACTTTCGATTGCCATTGAGAAAATAGGGTCATTTTGTTTGAAAAAACTGAGTTATAGCTGTTTGTTAAATTTTCAAAAAATTTAAATTTTCAAAAAATCATATAAGCTTTGCAATTTGACAGTTTTCAATTTTGAAAATTTTAGGAAACTCTTCGAACCTTTAGTTATCGAATGCAAGAAAAATTATTCACTTATCACAAACGGTTCAAGAGCTGTGATGTTTTTAATAAACCTCTGCAAATGAAAATTTTGAGCAAAAAATTGACATATGTTAATATGACAGATAAATACTAACAACTAGGTACATTTTACTCAGTTTGGAGAGGAGAATTCAAAAGTGCAATAAAAATAAGTGGTTACCATTAAAAATTTCAAAGTTGGCGCCAATTTCTCATAGTTTCGGAAATTCAGCCATTTTGAAAAAGAGTTTCGTGATTGACTGACAGACAACGCACAGCCTAAACCACTGGAGCTAGAAATATGAAATTTGGCAGATATGTTCCTTAGAAGGTGTAGAGATCCGCTAAGAAAGGATTAAAACAAAATCAATCTCTAAAGGGGTGAGATGGGGTGTAAACTTTTAAACAAAGATAGAAATAAAAAATTGGAAGATATGTTACTTAGCGGTTGTAAAGGTGCACTAAGACGAGATTTTTTTAAAATAATTATTAAAAACATATTTACTCCCTTAGAAAAGGAGGTGAAACGGGGTGTACACGTTTAAACAAAAATAAAAACATGAAATTTATCAGATACTCCTATGTTCCTTAGAGCATGTAGATGTCCACTCAGAAAGAATTTTTCGAAAACCAATTTCTTAGGGGGTGAAATTGGGTGTAAACGGTGATAAAAACGGTGATAAAAACATAAACTTTGGGAAACATATTCCTTAGAGGTGTACAGGTCCGCTAAAAAAAGATTTTTTGGAAATTAATTTCTAAGGGGGGTGAAATGGGGTGTAAACATTTAAACGCAGGTAAATATATAAAATTTAAGAAACATATTCCTTAGAGAGTGTAGAGATCCACCAAGAAAGAATTTTTTGAAAATATATACAGGTGCGCCAGAACTCGTGCCCAAGAGAAAAAATTTCAGGTCAGATAGGATACCAGGAACATGAAAAAAATGTTTAAAAAATTCTATCTGTCAAAAAATTTTGACATATTTTTTGACATTTTTTCATGTCTATTTAATGATACTAATGATATTGTATATGTTTTTTTACAATTATTTAGTAAAGGTACCAAAAATTTGCCAATAAAAGCCACAAATAATATTGAACAGAGTTACAATTTAGGATACTGCTTCCTTCTTTCCTCTTCTAATAGACTGTAGCAAAAAAACTTAAAAAATTATTTTTTCAACAGAAATAAATAGAGTCAAAGTGCAAAATTTAAACTCTCATAACTTCGAAATTTTTATAGATAAAATTTTTTAAACATTTTTTCCATGTTCCTGGTATCTTACCTTATTTTTCTCTGGGGCGCGAGTTCTGGCGCAGCCTGTATATTTATAAGAGGGTGAAATGGGTTGCCAACAATTAAACGAAGATAGAAACATAAAATTTGAAGGATATGTTTTTTAGCGGTTGTAAAGGGGCATTAAGACTAGATTTTTAAAAATCAGTTTCTTAGGAGGTGAAATAGGATGTACACGTTTAAACGAACGAAGATAAAACATGAAATTTGGAAAATAGATAGAGAGTGAAGAAATGCACTACTCAGGAATTTCTCAAAAACCAACCTATAACAGGATGAAATAAGGCGTAGACATTTAAACGAAAATATATACATGAAATTTAGAATTTTGATTTTTGAGGGTGTAGAAGTGCACTTTTTGAAAATTCAACGAGGTGAAATGGGGTGTAAGCGAAGGTAACGTACATTCGTCATTTTCTTCAGAATTGACTTTCTGCTTCTGTGTTGTTTTGAGTTAATGAATCAAGAAAAAAAAATAGATAAACAGACTTTATATTTCTTCTTTAAAAAACAACAAAAGTTTATATCTAAAATCTGCGTAGACGAAATTACGGGTACAAGCCTACTTGATACAATACAATAAGTTAGAGTCTACTTTATGCAATGTTGCCAACTCAATTTCAAAGTCACAAGCTACTTGAAGAAATCTCTTGTTTCACAGGTATGGATGGGTGAGCCAGATGTTGCTGGATGGTACAAGCAAACCTGTAACAACCCATCATTATTTTCTCGATCAGTTAATACCCCTGGAAAGTACATCAAAGGACACAGGCATAAAACTCGCTAAACACATGAAACAACCTAAAGTAATTGTAGGCCACAACGTATCATACGATCGTTCCAGAATTAAAGAACAGTATTGGTTAAACCAAACCGGTACTAGGTTTATCGACACAATGAGTCTACATGTTTGTGTTAGTGGTTTAACGAGTTACCAACGTGCAATTCTTAAAGCTGGTAAAACTGACGAAGAAGATGAAATTTGGAGACAACAAAGTTCTTTAAATAGCTTAAATGAAGTTCATAAGTTGTACTGTGGAGGAAAATCTGTAGCGAAAGAAACGCGAGATCTATTTGTCACAGGGAGTTTAAATGATATTAAAGGAGAGTTTCAAACAGTTATGAAGTATTGTAGTAGTGATGTTGTGGCTACTTACAATGTTTTAAAAGAATTGTTTCCGATGTTTTTGGAACGGTTTCCACATCCAGTTACATTAGCTGGAATGTTGGAGTTGAGTACTGGTTATTTACCAATAAATTCAAACTGGAATCGCTATATCGATAATTCGGAACAAGCTTACGAAGACATGGACATTGAGGGGAGAATTTTGTTAGCGAGGAGGGCTGATCAGGCGTGCCAACTTTTACACGACGACAAATATAAAGAAGATCTATGGTTGGTATATAATATAACTGATGAGTACGGATACCTAAAGACTAGGACACGACACGATGTAAAACAAAACGTTCCTTTTCTCGATAGTTAGTGGGGCCAAATAGCGCAGTTGTTCCTTTCCCGTTTAAGTTTTAAGAGAAATGAAATAAAAAAATGCCTGTATTTACATAACGGTGAGCAGAACGCAAACAAAAAAATTATACACAAATAGAGCATTAAATTTTCAATAATAAGACATAAAGATAATGCAATTTTTTTTTTGAAAACAGGGTGATTTATCTCAGCTCCGGGCTTCTGTCGCTCAGTTATTATTGAAGTGAGAATTTTGATATTTTGTAGACTTTATTTATATTCTAGAGCGCATTTTAGGAAAATATTTTTCATTATACAGAATGGCCCAAAAATTAGTTACAATACAAACTTATGTTTTTTTTTAATGAAACACTATATGTTTCTTGGCATTTTTGAATGTAGCTTTTAATTTCAATGTTTTTAAGCTAATCTTCTATTAGTCGATTTTGCGTAGTTTTTGAATTAAATTGTTTTTTTGGCGAAAACATTCTCTTTTTAAAAATTTATTACATAAAAAGTTAAGACAGCTGGATTTTTTTTTAGTATTGTAAAGAGGAAAATACGTACTTTAAGACTATAACATTTTTTTTAATGTATTGCAGTCGAAATATTATAAAAATGTAGAAGTTTGTTAAAAGTTAAATAACTTAAAAAAATTTAATGGAACAACCTTTTTTTATTTTTGCATCTAAGAGATTATTAAATGATCTTTTCAAAAACATTTACGTTTAACTGTCTACAATTAATAACTAAAAAGATATTTAACTATAAACCTTAAAAAATAATCATTATTTCAATAGCAAAAAAGTGCACATTTGCACTAGATATGGAAGAAATATCACTTAATAATCACATTTGTGTTAAACTGAATTTATTTTTATAATAAAACAATTCGAATTTCAATATTTATGTCAGCTTTTACAATTTCTGGACGAATCCCAAATAAGTGATCAGTGGTGAAATTACTATAGTTGCCTTAGTATCAACAATGATCATTTTAATGATATACTCGTTTTCATATTAATGTGCATCGAAGTAGTCGTTGAAAGGGATCATTTTAAGGTGGCAATTATGCGAAAATTCAAACAATCCTAAACTCAGTCTTCCCTAAAAATTATTTTTTCAAATAAATGTGTACCCCATGTAGCAAAAAATAGTTAAAATGAATAACATAATCAACATAGGATAGCAAACATAAAGATTTTTGTCATTATTGATGTGATTAAATTTGTTTTGAATGACATAAATGACACTTTGTGTAAATCAGACTTTAAATTAAAGATTCATTTAGACTTGTACAACCTACTTGATGCACATTAATATGAAAAAGAGTACAGGCTTTGTTGCTACAATTAACATTTAAAATTAAATATCTTTTAATTTATGAATTCTAGACATCAAAAGTTTATTTTTTTAGATAGACAATTTATCAGTCTATGAGATACAAAAATAAAAAATATGGTGTTCCATTAAAATTTTTTAAGTTATTTAACTAAAAATGTTATAGTCTTAAAGCACGTRCTTTCCTCTTTAGAGTGGTATTTTTTTTTCCAGCTGTGTTAACTTTTTGTGTAATAATTTTTTAAAAAGAGGATGTTTTCGCCAAAAAAATCAACTTAATTCAAAAACTAAGCAAAATCGACTAATAGAAGTTTAGCTTAAAAACATTGAATTAACATGGTGTTTAATTTAAAAAAAACATAAGTTTGTATTGTAACTTATTTTTGGGCCATCCTGTATAATCAAAAATATTTTCCTGAAATACGCTGTAGAATATAAATAAGGTCTACAAAACATCAAAATTCTCACTTAAATAATAACTGAGCTACAGAAGAACGGAGCTGAGATGAATCACTCTGTATATTAAAAAAAAAACATTTACCAATTTTTCACAATGCCGCGAATACAGTTGAAGGTACAAAAAAAATGTAAAAAAGAAAGTTGTAGAGAATAAAATTTCCAAGAAAAGTCTGCTAGACGATATTTCTATCATCAAGTGTTTAGGCCCTAAAGACGTTTAAAGACATTCAAGCGACGACTACGTGTCATTTTTACCGGTGGTCAAGAGCGAGAAAATTAATTTAAACCTAATGAGAAGATAGAGACATGGTCTGCGGATTTTTTTGTAGCAAATTTAATTCTCTACAAMTTTGTTCCCTACACTTTTTTTGTATCTTCAACCGTATTCGCAGCGTTGTTAAAAATATCGAAAACAGTATTGAAAATTAATTATAATCAATTATTAGTTTGCGTAAAGAAACAGAATTGTAGAGAAGAAAATTTGCTACAAAAAAGTCCTCGACATTATTTTTCTATTTTTCTCCTGGCACTCAATCACCAGTAAAAATGAAAGGAATCCTTCGCTTGAGCGGTTTGAACATCTTTGAGGCCTAAACCATTAAAGACAGAGGTATGTTCTCGCGGACTTTTGACTCGAAAATTTTATTCTCTACAACATTCTTTCTTACATTTTTCTTGTATCTTTTACCGTATTCGCAGCATTTTGAAAAACATGAAACGGAGCACAGATTTTAAATTTTAAATATTTTTTGCTCATATTTCTCGTTCGTTCGTTTTTCAAAGCTTAACATTTTTGCATTTAATTTCAAGCAATTAGTAGACTGGTTGAATTTAAATTAATTTAAAACGATTTGAAACTGAGACTGTAAAACGCTCTAAGAGCCCTCATTTTTACTCTGCCGTACTACTTTTTATGGGTCCAAAAAATCGAGCGATTTTGTATCTCGTTTCGTCTCCTAGTTTATACAGGGTGAATATAAAGTATGGAACTAAGCGGTTTTATTTTTAATCATTTGCCTCCAGCACATAATAATTTATATAAATTAAAGTAATATAAAAAATGTGATCGTATTTTCAGAACGAAATTTTGTTTTGTTTTTGAGTTATGCGATTTTTTTTGTCAAAATTTGCAATTTATGTGTAAAAATTTTTTTGAAAAAATTAAATATTAAGCGGATAGTTGTAATCCTAAGAGTATAGCTTTTATGAGAAAAATGATTTTATAGTGGGTTGCCATTTAAAAACAAAAAGAAATTTCGAAAAATTTTATTCTTGTTAAATTATCACATTTTTATAGTACTTTATCACTCATCAATTAGTTTTTTCAAAAAATAAATAGTTTAAGCAAAAAATGTTTGGTTCCATACTTTTTATTTACCTGGTATGTAGTTCTCCGTACTGATGAGCAACAGATTTTTTTCTCGGGGTTGGCCCTGGCAGAGAGATATAGACATACAGGGTGCGTCAGAATTCGCGCTTCAGAGAATAATGCCATGTAAGGTAAGATACCAGGAACATGGAAAAAATGTTAAAAAAATTCTATCTTGAAAAATTTCAAAGTTATGAGAGTTTAAATTTTACACTTAGACTTTATTTACTTCTGTTGGAAAAATAATTTTTCAAGTTTTTTGACTACAAGCTTTTAGAAGCGGAAACAAAATCCTAAAAGTTTTTGACGGAAAATTTTTTAAACATTTTTTTTATCTTATGTATCTTATGTTATTTTAAATTTTTCTCTGGGAAGCGAGTTCTGACACCTTGTATAAGTCATGTGTAATTTTAATCCTTTAAAACAGTTCATTTTTGACACAAGTTGAAAACATTACTTTTCTAAGACAATTTTTTGGAGATTGCATGATTAGTTTAAATACAGAGACAATTTCGCCTCTGACGTCATGCGATATCTGTGGTTTTTTTATGACCACATTTGAAAAACACAATTTTCAAAACTCCTGTTGCTGATGTTGCTAATCTGTAAATTTAAAATTGAATTGCTTAAAACGGTTATTAACTGCGAGTAGTTTAATTACTCACAATTAGTAGAAGACATACGTTGAAAATTTCCAAGGCCCTCCCTGAGTCAAAATTCCGTTGCTCACATTTTTTGTGATTAATTAAAAACTCATCCACAGCCATTCCTTTTTGTCACTTAACCAAATTAAAATAATTAAAAGAAAGTTATAAATATCAATTAATAAACCACAAACGTTTTGTTACTGAATGGCTGTCTATTAGCATATGCAGTATTTTAATGTAACTAGTTTAATAGGTTATGGGATCAAGATTGGACAGTTAAAAATCTCAGAATGAAGAAAAACTCTTCTAAAAGAAAAGACATTGAGACACCACCACCACCAGCAAATGATGATCAAACGATCGACCCATTGGAAGAGAAATTTCGCAGTTTAATGGAGACAAAAGCCAATATTTCAAGTGTAAATTCTCATCTTCCTGGCTACCCTACATGGTACAAAAAACTATGTACGAAACCCGACTCTTCATCTAACTGGATTCCTGGACCTCATCTAATTAGTACTTCGATGAGGATCACTCCTAAGCTATTATCCCTCACTTGGGAAGGTTTTCCTTTACATTATACTCGAGAAAAAGGTTGGGGTTTTCTCATCCCTTTCACCGACGATATTGAAACCAGTAGAAAGTTGCCTTTGCAAAAGCTTCTCGAAAAGTGTCCATTAAAAATTAATAAAGCCAAAGAAGATTCCGGTAAGGATGTTTTCGCCGATATCACTCAAATAGTTCAAGATAATTTGATGCGAAAAGAATATTACTCTAAATTGAAAAAAGACAAAACTCGAGGTGTTTACACTGGCACTGGTATTTGGTGCAGTACTGAAATCGAAGACTGTTGTTACTTCTTGAAGTTACCACACAAGAATGGATCTGCTTACAATGTGGGTAACCCTTTATCCAAAGACTTTTTGAATAAATTCTCCGAAAATGTGTTAGCTGGTGATACGGAAAGTGCCGAACAAGTGTTGGCTATCGCTCGCACTTTGTGGTATTGGCGTAACAACCGTGACCGCATTTTCGACCAAATGGTAGTTTGGTTGTACGAGAAAAACCTTCCGAAACATTTAAGTGGGGGGCAATATGGGGCTATTATCCCTCAAGTGGTCGTCTGTGGTACACTAACGCGTAGAGCTGTTGAACCGACATGGATGACGGCATCCAACGCCCGATCGGATCGAGTAGGCTCCGAATTGAGAGCAATGGTGCAAGCACCACCAGGCTACAATATAGTTGGCGCTGATGTCGACTCACAAGAATTGTGGATTGCTTCGATTATTGGTGACTCACACAGAGCTAAAATCCATGGGGCTACACCTTTTGGTTGGATGACTCTGAGTGGGAATAAATCAGACGCCACTGATATGCATAGTGTCACCGCTAAAGCAGTGGGAATATCACGTGACCATGCAAAAGTCATTAATTATGCTCGAATTTATGGTGCGGGTCAAAATTTTGCAGAGAGACTCCTCAAACAGTTCAATCCCTCAATGTCAGAGGCTGAAGCCAAATCCAAAGCCTCGAAAATGTTCGCTTTGACTAAAGGCAAACGAGTTTATCGTTTAAAAAAAGAGTTTTTGATGGAGTATTGTGACCAAAGTTACTCCCATTGGCAGGCGTTTGAAATGGCGAAATCGTGGGGCAAACGACTTGATGATATGTTCGAGAGACCTAAATGGGTTGGAGGTACGGAATCGGCGATGTTTAATCGTTTAGAATCAATAGCTACGAATTTGGAACCACGTACACCGTTTTTGAATGGGAGGTTAAGTCGGGCTTTGGAACCGAAACTGACAAGTGACGATCGGTATTTGCCCACGAGGATTAATTGGGTGGTGCAAAGTGGTGCCGCCGATTTCCTGCATTTGATGTTGGTGTGTATGAGGTGGATTATGGGTGATAAGGCGAGGTTCTGTTTGAGTTTTCACGATGAAGTGAGATATTTGGTTCCGGAGAGGTTTAAGTATCAAGGGGCGCTTGCAATGCATGTGACGAATCTCTTAACGCGAGCGTTTTGTTCAGTGAGATTAGGAATTAATGATTTACCGCAATCTGTGGCGTTTTTTTCCACGGTGGAAGTTGATACTGTATTGAGAAAAGATGCGAAAGATGATTGTAAGACGCCGTCGAATCCACACGGGTTGGAAAAAGGGTATAATATTGCCAATGGAGAAGGTGTGGATATAAATCAAGCGGTTGAGAAAGCTGGAGGAAGATTTAGTTATTGGTATGAACAGTTGAAATAATTTTGTTTTGCTGTTATGATGTTTTTGTTTGTTATAATAATAAAATTTTTATAAGTACCAATCTCTTTTTTTTTGTCATGCAAATAGAAACATAAATAAGCTGTTACATACGAAAAAGTAACATTACACGCTGTTTAAAATTTGCAACACTTTCTTTTTTATATTTTCAACTTTCAATTTCTTCTAATCCCTTTGCAGAAAATACAGGCTGTTCCATTTTTATTGTTACAAATTTAACCAGGTGATAGAATATTTAATTTT
>NW_025400985.1:13257176-13284757 GCF_015345945.1 Tribolium madens | reverse complement strand
TACAAAATTGGGTACAACTAATAACCATTATACACTTAAACGAATTCAAAGATAAAATGTCGAAATTTTTACTCAAGGGCGTCCTAAACTGGGGGATTTAGGGTAAAAAGTACCGTAACTGTTTTGGCGGTTGGTTTTTGCCACTTTCAGCCACACAATTCTAAAAATAAAAGAGGTCTCTTTCGTTTTTTCAATAAAAAAATAAAATCAGTTTACAATTTATTTGTCTTACAGACCATAAAGAGGATAAAAATTAAAAATTTAATTTGTTTCACCGTTTAAGAGACCCATGATTAAAAATTTCGACAACTGATCTTTAAATTCGTTCAGGTGTTTAAAAGTAACCAGCTRTACCAACTCTTGTAATTTTATATATTCTGCAATGGTGTTAAAACCCCATTAAAAACGCATCTCTTTCAAGGGGTGTAGCTCGCTTACGTAACATTTTTTGATACATTCATAGGAACCTTTTGTCTTAAAATTGAATATTCTGTCGTCTGTTTAAGTTTGTAACAATAAAAATGGAACACCCTGTATATTATATTTATCGTTTATAACAAAAACATAACTAGTGTGGATGTGTCTGAAAAGCAATTTCGGTGTAAAATGTCAAAATCGATAAATTGTAAATTCAAATTTTAATAATAGTAGATTACATGCCGAGATGGGAAGTACTTCATTATCAGGGCGAAATTTGATGACCAAGGCGCGAAGCATTAAGGTATATACGATGAAACAATGACCCCTAAGGTTTGCCTATATTATATTATTCACAATTTATTTGTGAATATTTAATTTAATATTTATTTATTATTTTATGTTCCTTAAAGAATAGAAGACCAAGAAAGAATTTATTAAAATTTGAAAAAATATGACATATTCTAGTTCATGTGGAAGCGGCCATTTCCCAACCTAAATTATCTTACATATTACATAGCAAGTGATAACGAAGTGATCACTTCCTAACTTGAACTGTCATATCACTCATCAATTGTTAAATGAGGTTGAAATGTCAAACTTTCAACTTTTCACGTGCAAGGTAATTTAATTAATACTTCATGATTTTGAATAAAATAATAAAAACAGTATAAAACATAAAATTGATCTGTCAATTTACTAATAAAATCTTAATTTACGAAAAATGGTTTCTCAAAAATAACGAAGTTCAAAATTTTGTTTTTATTTTGGAGACAAAATACATTGGTCGTCACTTTTCTGACACTTTATTGTAATTCAAGCTTTAACGTTAAAATGAATGACAATTTCAAATGACAGCTATTATATTTTCCTATCAAAAATATGTACATACAACTTGTCAACTATGATTGACAATAGCTAAAAATAAGGTTAACAGTCCTAAAGCATGCTTTACAATTTAATGTCACTCAAGTAACATTGACGACCAAAGTATTTTGTCTCCAACTGTAAGCAATCGATCAATCACATTATTAGAAAAAAATAGTACTACTTTCTACCCCTCAGTGCTTCTGTAATTCAAATTTGAGAATTTCTTGATTTTCTTGAGAAAATGCAAGACTTCGTTCTATATCAATCATAATTTGGAGTTCCGTTAAAGAAATTTTTAAATTTACCAATATACAAAACATTATGGGCTGGTTTCACCAATAAAAGTTTAAGTTAACTATCGAATAAGATTATAGCAACAATTATTATAATCATAGTAACACGATTGTTTTTAACTGTAAGTTAGAGTTAACTAACGTTGGTGACCCCGACCCTACAACTAAAAAATTTAACGGAGTTAGAGAGTAATAGAAATGATTACTAATCTGCAAAAGACGGACAATAGAGATAATAGGTGTTTTTTTTAATTTGGCGTCAAAGCTATCTATGAAAGTTCGTTTGTGAACGAACCATCGTATTGAAAGTTATTAATCTGACATTTGACATCTTGCCGGGCGTATGAAAAATTGTTGTCCGTTCACAACACATTCATCTCACTGCCAACTATGACGTCAAATTTAAACACCCGTTATACCAAGTGATAGCTTAGTTAGTTTGTTTATTTTTACTACTTTTATTTTATTTTTGAGTTTAATAAAAGTTGGCCCATCTACTACAATGTGATAATTAACAAGATTTTAAAATATACATATTCTTTAGAAACATCCATCAGATATAAAAACAAAATACTCAACTTTTTAAAAATTGAAAGTTTTTCTTAATATGCTTTGATGAGTTGGGTGCCTAAAGTGAAAGACTTATTACTTATTAGTAAGGCTCGGATTATATGCAAAATGCATATTTGTTATTAAGAAGTATATCAACAAAATTGTAGGTTTTCTATGCATATCTAATGTTTTTTGATTAAAATAAGCCAATTAAAAATGCATATTTTGCATATTTTGGTAACTTCGAGCATATTTTAGAAAATATTGCATATTTAGGCATATTTTCTTCAAATCACAATTCCGATTAAAAATTTCAATTCAAGTTAAAAATTGGACAGTTTAAGAAAAATGATCCAATTACAAAATACTTTAAAGAGAAAACAACCGGTAATTCCTAAGCCGGACTCAAAAAATTAGTATCCTGCTGAGTGTTTCCTTTTTAAATTCGTTTTATACAGGGTGAATATCGAACCAAGCAGTTTTTTTTTAATTCATTTGTTTCGAAAAAATAATAATTAATATAAATCAAAGTAATATAAAAATAAAATAAAATAATAAAAAAAGATCTTATTTTGAGAACAAAATTTTGTTTTGTTCTTGAGTTATTCGATTTTTGTTGTCAAAATTGCAATTGATGTAAAAAAAAATAATTTAATATAAAGTAGTTAGTTGTAATACCTTAAATCATGACCTTCATGAGAACAATGTTTTTTTTTGTGGGTTGCCATTTAAAAAAAAATAAATATTGTTGTAGAACTCAAAAACAAAAAAAAATCAAAAATTTTTATCCTTGATAAAACATCACATTTTTATAGTACTTTATAATTCATCAATTAGTTTTTCCATACTTTTCAATACTTTAAGCAAAAAACGTTTAGTTATATTTTCTATTTTCTATTTAAAACGAATAAATCCTTCTATGTGGACAATCCTTCTCTGCAAATGAATTTTAGCAGAATTGTTTAAAGTGATGTGATCTGAAAAGTATAGATTTCTTAGAAAGGCTTAATTACTAGGTAATTAAAATGGCATGTTTGAGGCAAAACTAATTTATTTATTCTTTTTTGTTTATTGTGTGCAGTTCAAGATGCCGAAAATACAAAGTTTAGTCTACTCGAGGATAAAAATTTATCCCAAATTTGATTTTTTATTGTTAAAAGTTTTGCATATCGATGCATATTTGGCATATACAGGGTGTCCCAGCGAGTTGAAAAAGGCCATTAGCGACCTTTAAATAGTGAAATTAAAAAAAAAATGTATAAGACATTGATAGATACTAATCTAGTGCATCACCTAAAATTATTTTCAACCATACAGCATGTCCCAAAAATAAGTTACGATACACACTTGTGTTTTTTTTTTAAATGAAATACCGTATGTTTCTTTGCATTTTTGGATGTAGCCTTTTAAAACAATGTTGCAGAAATAGGACGATAATATTGACGAAAACATGCACTTTTTAAAAATTCATTACACAAGACAACTAGAACAAAGAAGAAAGTACAGAACTTAAAGCTGTAGCAATTTTTTAGTGTTTTGCATTTGTAAAAATTAATAAGTTTGTTAAAACTTAAATAACTTAAAAATTTTAAATGGAACACTCTATTTTTTATTTTTGTATCTAATAGATTGATAAATTGTCTATCTAAAAAAATGCCTAAAATTGATAAATGAAAAGATATTTAACATTCAATATTTATTGTAACAACAATGCCTATACTATGTCAACCATAGTAATTCCACCACGGATCACTTATCCCTTGATTTATCCGAAGATTGTAAAAGTCGTTATAAATAATGAAATTTGGATTATTTTATTGTAAAAATAAAGAATAATGGATTCAGTTGAACAAATGTGGTAATTAGGTGATATTTCTTTCATCTCTTGTGCAACTGTGCACTTTTTGGCTACTGAAACAATAGTAATTATTTTTTTTATTGTTTAACGTTAAATATCTTTTTAGTTATTGATTTTAAACACCTAAAAGTGAATAATTTTATAAAGACAATCTAATCTTTTAAATGCAAAAACAATAAATAGGGTGTTCTATTTAATTTTTTTAAGTTATTGAACTTTTAACAAATGCCTCCGTTTTTTATCTTTGCAAATGCAACACACTAAAAAAAAATGTTACAACCTTATAGCTTGTACCTTCTTCTTTGCGGTAGTAAAAAATATTTCTAGATGTCTTAGTTTTTGTGTAGATAATAAATTTTTAAAAGTTCATGTTTTCGTCAAAAAAAATCGTCTTCTTTTTTAAAATAAGCAAAATCGACCAATAAAAGTTTAGCTTAAAAACATTGTCATAAAAATCTACATCCAAAAACGCTAAGAAACATATGATGTTTTATTTAAAAAAACACAAGTTTTTGAGATTCGCTGTATAGTTGAAAATAATTTTAGGCGATGGACTAGATTAGTATCTGTCAATGTCCTACAAAGGTATATTTTTTAATTCTTGTGCATATTTTTGTGCATAATATATGCTGCGCTTGCGCATATAATCCGAGTCTTACTTATCAGATTGCTAGTAGTTATTCGTTAAAAAACTGTTAAACCTCGCGAATTTTTAGAAGRACCACTATAGGCGGAGTTAAATTTCAATTAAAACTTTCAAGTTTTAGTCAGTCATAATGAGAATWAACCGTGGCTTACATTGACATTTTTTAATTGACATAAATGTAATGTCCAAAATTCTGTGTCCGCAATTGTACCACAATATACTGTAATAAAAAATGTAGATACATCTGTAGATCAACAACTGATTTAAAACTTGCGTTTTGACAATGGGTTTTCATTTTAAATGAATTAAACAATTTTACCAATTTCTGATAACTTCCCCAAATTGTTAGTACGTTTTGAAGTTTATAAAAGAACAATTGCTTTAAAAATGTCATTTATTACTAAAGTAATTTACAAATAAAAAATACAAAACATAAAATGGATTTGAATAAAATTGTACATAATTGTTGGTTTATTTTTGATCGTGGGATCAGCGCCGAAGCTATATGTCGGTAGTGTTTTTACAAACCTTGTAATTTTTTTTTCTAAAATTGATATACTATGTAAAATAGTAGGTACAGTTGCGGAATTAAAATTTCGGGCAGTATTGTCATTTTCACAATGTAAACTCTAAAACAACCTTTACATTAATAACCTCATTTTTTACTCCTGTCATGTTTATGTCATTTTGTCTTATAAAATAGCGTCACTGACAAAAAAGTTTAATTGTTAAATGTCAGTCATGATGACAGTAAAAGGTAGTTTACAGTGAACTTTTTGAAGGGACAGAAAAACACTTCCCGAAAGTTTAATTCCGTAACTGTACTACATGATTTTTCGTGATATTTTTTTTCTACATGTATGCTTCAAAAATACTGCAACAAAACATAATTACATGTTATTAAAAAACAAAACCAGAAACATCTAGGTATACATATGTTGAAAATGTATTTTCCAATTTTTAAACACAAAAAGTTTTTTTATTTATTCTCGGTACTATTTTAACAAAATATTTACATTCCAGAATGTCTCGTAAAACCAAAAGGAAGCACGTCTTCAAAGAAGCACTTGATGACGACTTGTCTTTACCAACGGAAAATCAGACCATCGTCAGAATCCTTAGTACCAAAGGCAACAACTTACACGAAGTTTTAGCACCGAACCAGTCCACTTATTTGGTGTCCATGCCCACAAAATTCCGTAAAAATATATGGGTGAAACGTGGCAATTACGTCCTCGTTGAACCAATCAGCGAAGGTGATAAAGTAAAAGCCGAAATAGTGCGAATTTTGACAAATGAACACATCAAATGTTACAAAGAAGACAATGTATGGCCACCGGAATTTAACGATGAAAAGAATCGTGAAGAAGATAGTGATTTGTTAGTGAATACAAATAGACTTCAAATACAAGACGAACAATCATCTAGTGATACCGACAGTGAGGATTCTAGCGATAATAAATAAATGCAATTTTTAATAACTTATATTTGAAATAAAATAGTTTTTACATTGCTTGACGCATTCCTTTTTGTATCTTTTTTTGTACAATATTTGTTATATTTCCATCGACGTTTTGAAGAGGCTGATTTTTACGAATGGCCAACTAAAAATACAGAAAAAATCAAATTGAGGGATTATTAAAGTTTTTTTACCTCAATTTGTTGAACTAGTCGAACTTCCTCAGGTCCTGAAATAAAATTCGTCGCTTTGCAAGTTCTCGAACTCCCCAATCGTCCGATTCTCCCAATACGATGCAAATAATCAGCAGAATAGATCGGGAAGTCGTAATTTAGAACATGATCAACTTGTGTCGTATCTAAACCTCTTGAACCAACATCTGTGGCGGATAAAATTCTAGTTTCGCCGCTAATAAACTTGTTCCATTGTTCTATTCTGATTGCATAATTCATATCACCGTTAATATTCGAACATGAGACTCCGTTCTCGCGCAAAAACATTGCTAACCAATTACAAGTTTCATTCCTGTTTGTGAAAATTAACATCGGTCGTTTGTTATTTTTAGCGATTTGTAATAAATGCGATGGTTTTTCTGATCGTGTTATTCTCATAAACTTTTGTGTGATATTTAGTAASGGTTTATGCAATTTTGGTGATATTAGTTGTTCTAGATTGATTTCTATTGGTTTTAAAACTTGGGGTAGAGTTTTAGGCATTGTGGCTGATACTAGAATTATTTTAGCTCGAGGAATTCTCCTGATTATAGACGAGATTCTATCAACGAAGCTATCGTCTACTAAAGTATCAGCTTCGTCTAAAACTGCATACTGCAAATTATCCAATTTGTAAACCCCTACAGTGCAGAGCTTCCCTAGTGCTCCAGGAGTGCCAACTAAAATATCAATTTCGGAGAATTCCGGATTCATCATTACTTTTTTTGTACGCCCTCCTACAATTATTTTCACGTTAAGTTCAACTGCTTGAGCAAGTGCTTGGGCGACGTCTCCGACCTGATACGCCAATTCTCTGTTAGGTACAAGAATCAAGGCTTGAGGACTGTTTAACTTCGTCGTTTTGTTGTTAATCAAATTGTGGATTATCGGTAATAGATACGAAATTGTCTTGCCGGAACCTGTTTCCGCAGCAAACAATAAATGTTTGTCCTTTGCGAATAGAGACAGTGCGTTTGCTTGGTAAGTTGTGGCACTTTGAATATTTCGTTTTTTTAGTGCTTCGATCAAGTTTGAGTCAATGTTGAGCAAATGAAACGGTATCGTTTCTTCATTCGGTGTACTTAAGGGGTTAACAGTGAAAATGTCGCCTTTTGATTTTGAGTGGTTCCAACCCTTTGAAGCCAAAGGAATTTCCTCAAAATTGTCATATATCATGTTTAAATAATGGTTCAATTTTGGACGTTTGCAGCTTATAATGCAAGGAGCTTCGGTTCGTTTTAATTTTGGTAGTCCTGAAAAAGCCTTCGCTTGACTTTTGCAAATACTTAGAAATTGTTTGGTTAGGTGCAATGCCATTTTTGGAATCTACAACAAAATGATCATTTTAGTTTGCACTTAGGTGAAAATATGAAAACCATTTACTTTAACGTCTTTTTTGTTATTCTAACATTAAGCACGACTAGTTATTACGATCTAACCTTAATTTTTTTATAAACTAAATATCCAATGTTATAATGCGGATGAATAATCGTCCGTCCCAATTTTCCAGTAAACCTACGCAGTATTGTTTAAAGTGCGCTACATTTTGCTGGTCGATAGGAATTTCATTTTGTTTTTCAACTCGTAGGTGTTTTGTACCTTCAATAATTGTTTTAGATTATTGTTAACGTAATAATATGTTGTTAATTTAAAACAGCATTGTTGTTTAAAGTGCGCAACATTTTGCTGGTCGACTGTAACATCTTTTGAGTAGGTACAAGTCAACTTGATAACTCGTAGGTTGTTTGTATTTTAGGTGTTTTGTACCTACAACTCAGTCAACTCAAGTAGATTTGTCATATTATTGTTAATAATTGTTGGTTGTTTTATTGTGTTGTTAATCACTTGGCCATAACAAATTGGCACAGATTTATGTTAGAAAGTAAGGAAATGACAAGTTTTGTGAAGTTTTAATGTATGTTTTTCAAACTATTAACAAGTACTGTTTGTCATAGTAAACAGTTTTAACATTTCCTGTAAAGATTGAATGGGTTTATCGTAAATAACGTCAAATGTGTCGTTGTAATAGTAAGTGTGAAGATAGTGTTATCTCTATAAGATTTAAGTGAATACAATACAGAAATCTGACATGGAAAAGTGTAACATAACCCACAAATAAGTCTAGAGATGGATGCGATATTAAGAAGAATAAATGTCGTCGGATGGCATCGAATGCTAGTTGTCTTCCTTTTTGTTTGGCTAGTCATATTAGTTTTTACGGCATTGCCAATGTTGGGTCCTCATATGCCATCAGGAGAGACAAGAACATTGGAGCGCTTAAACAGAGCATTAGCAGATTTGGAAGCTCTTCGGAAACAAAACAATGAACTACAGGAGATTTTCAAAGACATTAATGTGGAGTAAATAACCAGCGAGTCATTTTAATAATTCAATTGTAATAAACTTGAATTTTTCAGTTCGTTGAAAGGAGATCAGAAGGAAGCTATCGAAAATTTTCAGTATCGTTTAACAAAAGCTGAACATGCCTTTACCAAGAATCAAGTGGGTTATGTTAGTGCCAAAGAAGAGCCTAATTCACAATATGAACTTTTACGACGTAGAATTTATAGTAATACTAAAGAATTTTGGTATTTTATTCACTCAGGCTTGTTGGATCTTCAAAAGAAAGCTCATGAAACAGCTCCAGAAATTGTAGACTCTATTAAATACTTATTGAGTTTGGGTGTTGAACATAAAAGGTCTTTGTTGCATGACATTGATCAATTGGCTGAGGTGGATGGTTATGCTACTTGGAGGGAGAAGGAAGCCAATGATTTGAGTGCACTTGTACAAAAGAGGTTTCATTATTTACAAAATCCGGCCGATTGTAAAACTGCCAAAAAGCTAATTTGCAGTTTGAATAAGGTAAGAAAAGTCTTTTTTGCATGATGTGCTTTATAATTACTTCTTAAATAGTTTAAACTTGAGAATTCGACTTTAGGTTGAGAGTATGAATACAATATTATTGCCTATGCTGTTTTGACTAAAATTATTTTTGACTAGAGGGCGTGTCAAGTTTTGTCCAGATCTTTAAGACTTTTTAAAACACTGAAAACATTACGAAATGTGTCTATTTAATTTCCTAAACATATCTATAAATTGATATCTAAATTTACCAAGAAGAACTGTGTATTTTCTAGTATCAATTTATTTCTCTCGTAAAACTTGAAAAACCGATTTTACAAAATATTTCGTTTGCAATTGATCAAAATCAATTTGTAAATATTTTACTGTAGAAAAGATAGAATTTAAATTCAATCCTTTTTGATATTTGTTTTCAATTTTAATTACCTAATTTAGCATTTTATTAATAATTTAAAAAATAATTTATTAATGCAAAAAAAAAACTCGAGATAGCAATAAAAATTACCATCCAGCGGTACAGTTCTGGGGATCGGTTTTGAATCCAGAACCGAATTAATTTAATACGTTAATGTTTTCTATTAAAAATTGTTATATTACTTTGGAACCATTTGACCAAATATTATAAAATTTGGAATAGTTACTTGCGAGAACATACCTTTTTTTGCTCTCTTAACACCTATTTTTTATTGCTCAAGTCGGTAAAGTAATCAATTTCAAATAAAAAAAAACGCATAACCTTTTATACCTACCACTAAAATTGACCGTTTCAAAAATATTTTAATTTAAAATGAGGATTGCACAACGCTGAAAATAAAAACTATTAATTTTAAATGAGTGATATCCGCTGCAACGAATGACCATGGTCACATAAATCGCTGTCATTCACCCTTTTAGCGAACGATTTTCGAAAAATCCCTTCACAGCGACCTTTACACTCTTTCAATTTCATGTTTCTAGCTAGTGGTTTAGGCTGTGCGTTGTATGTCAGTCAGTCACGGCACTCTTATACAGGGTGTTTCACATAACTTTACGAGGCTTGCGCCTAATATACGCACCCAAATATTCAAAAGTCACAAAACACTAGATACAAAAAATACACTTCTAACTATTTAATTTTTGGAAACCCATGACAGTAGTTGTCAAACTAATCACTGTTTCATTAATAATCATAAACTGCAGTTTTTCAGAAACAATTATCATTTGTTCTATCAAGAGACGGCATGAATATGATTCTAGTTTATCTATCTTAATCACTAATTAACTAAAAACATTGTAATTTTTTAAAGGGTGAACAAACTAGAGAAGATTATTCAATTTTTCAAAATTTGTAATCGAGTTCGTATCGGAATATGTATTATTGATTGCATTTTACAGGCGCAGGCTTCGTAAAATTATGTGAAACACCCTGTATACAGAGTGAGAGTGATTCATCTCAGCTCCGGTCTTCTGTAGCTCAGTTGTTATTTTAGAGGGAATTTTGATATTTTGTAGACTTTATTTATATTCTAGAGCGCATTTCATGAAAATATTTTTGTTTATACATGGTAGCCTAAAAATAAGTTACAATACAAACTTAAGTTTTTTAAATGAAACACGATACGTTTCTTGGCATTTTTGAATGTAGCTTTTAATTTCAATGTTTTTAAGGTAAACTTCTATAAGTCGATTTTGCTTAGTTTTTGAATTAGGTTGTTTTTTTTTTGGCGAAAATATCCTCTTTTTAAAAATCTATTATACAAAAAGTTAAGACAGCTTGTTAGGGTGTTAGGAATATAAGAAATCTTTTTTATAAGTATATTAATTAGAAACTCATTATGTTTGTTTGAATTTTTTTAACAATTAGGAAATCATTGTTTTTATGTTGTAAAAAACATATACAAGATCATCAGTATCATTAAATAGATATAAAAAAATGTCAAATGTCAAAAAATAAATGTCAAAATTTTTTGACAGATAGAATTTTTTAAACATTTTTTACATGTTCCTGGTATCTTACCTTACTTGAAAATTTTCTTTGGGGCGCGAGTTCTGACACACCCTGTATAAGCGGATGTTTTTTTTTTTGTTTTAGGGATGTGGATATGGTTGCCAATTACACCATGCCGTGTATTGCTTTATGGTAGCTTATGGAACAAAGCGTACATTGATTTTGAAGTCAAAAGGATGGCGTTATCATAAAGCTGGATGGGAAGAAATTTTTAAACCTATCAGTGATACTTGTGTGGACCCCAGTGGAAAATCTGTCAGCAACTGGCCTGGTATATGCCTAAATAAAAAAAAAACTATGCGTTTTTTTACTTTTTTTTTAGGCAACACAGAAACTCAAGTAGTTAATTTACCAATAATTGATTCACTATCTCCACGTCCTCCTTTCTTACCACTAGCCATTCCAGAAGATTTAGCTCCTCGATTGACTAGACTACATGGAGATCCAATAGTTTGGTGGGTAGGACAAATTTTGAAGTACCTTCTTAGGCCACAATCTCAAACTGTAGCAGTGATGCAAGAAACGATGACACACATGGGATTTAAAAGACCTATTGTAGGGTAAGCGAATTTTTATGCACTGTTATCATTGCCATTTTGACTTATTGTTTTTTCAGAGTTCATGTACGTAGAACGGATAAGGTTGGAACAGAAGCTGCTTATCATGGTATTGAAGAATACATGACTGCTGTTGACGAATACTATAAACAGTTGGAACTAAAAGAAAACGTTGATAAAAGAAGAATTTATTTAGCCACTGATGATCCGAAAGTCATTGCCGATGCCAAGAGTAAATATCCACACTATGAAATTTTGGGTGATCCTTCTATTTCTAAGACTGCGGCAATTTCAACAAGATATTCCGATTCGTCATTGTTTGGTATTATTAATGATATTCACATGTTGGCTATGAGTGATTACTTAGTTTGTACTTTCTCATCTCAGGTAAGTGTTAAACCTTTATTTATCTTCAATTCAAATTTAGATTTAAATGATTTGAAAATTATTAAGTTAGCAACATCGAATTATTTTGATTACGGCCTCCTTGATTATTACGAGAAGTTTCTCTTATACGGCCCCTCGCATCAATAGTTCAAGTCATTATTTTTGTTTTGCAGAGGCGCTGCGGTACGGTGCGTACGTGGTTGCCTACCTCAATAATTTTAATAATACCTACATAAATAAAATTTAATAAACAAAATGTTTCACAAAGGTTAATTTTAGGTTAATGCCTCTTTTCATTTTTCACAAAAATTTGAATTTGAAACATTCTGTAAATGGCATACTCGTAATTTGTCATTTCTAATGCAACAACGTCTTATTAAAGGCATTTTGTTTAGCAAAAAAAAAAAAACATTATGACAGTTAGAGAAAACTATAGAAATTAAAGTATGCAGTCGAACTTACACATGTGTTGTTGCAGTTGCTGATTTATGATAAATTTAAATTTGAATCAGATAAACGGCGCGGCGCTCGGTACACTCTATTTATGTCATTTCAAAAAAACAGACATTTCGCTGAAGCGAGGGGACGTATAAGAAAAACTTCTCTTAATAATCAAGAAAGTCGTGTTGTAAACATAGAAAACATATCACACATAAACTTTTATATTATACAGGGTGTTCCAAGTTTTAGGGCCGGCGCAAAAATAAATATTTCTAATTTATTAAAAAATAATTTGCTAGTGCAAACGATAGAGGATTATATAGCCTTCAATTTTGGAATTTGCTCTCTTGATTTTTTTCTAATGGTAACTGTAAAAATACACGAGAGCTTTTTTTTTTTCGAAGTAAATTTGACATTTTAATGAGAATTTTGTTTTCTGGCAATTTAACGCAAAAAACCGCTTCTGGCAGTTAAATTGCCTAAAGGAAACAAAACTCGAATTAAAAATGTCAAGTTTTCTTCATAAAAAAAAACTTGAGTGTAATTCGGTAAGACAATTTAATGAATACGTAAATCCGATGATGCAGACCTACTAGATTCAGACACTTTCAAAAGTTAGGTTCCGTTTTGTCGCTGTAATAGTTAGGGCAAACTTTTGTCGTTGTCACAGTGACAAAAACACCGCGGCTTATGGGATTTTCAGTGTATGAAAAAAATTGTCATATAGAAAATATTTCAGTTAATTGAATATTTTTTTTTTCTCCAAATTCAATTTCAAAGTCTCGCTGTCATACGATAAAAATATAGTACAATATCAAAACATCAAGAGAAGGTGTATTTAATCCTCTATCGTTTATATTATGAAAATTTTTTTTTAATCAATTAGAAATATTAATTTTTGCGCCAGCTTTAAAACCTGGGACACCTTGTACAGTATATGTTTACAAGAGGAATTTTTTTTTTCCAAAACTGCATCACCTGAATCGATGAAATCTGTAATTAAAACTTCATTATTCTGATTCAGTAGGAAGAAAAGTAATTTTTTTTTGATAATKATTTCACTTTTACAATTAATTAATTAATTAATTGAATAATGGTTGTTCTTATTAAAAATGATTTTGTATTTTTTATTTTAAAGCTGTTTTTTTGAGTTGCCATTTATGAAAATTATGTTTTTCACAAACATTTTTGTTATTTAACTTATTTTTCTCTGCTTCTTAAGTCTTATCACATTGGCGGTTTTATTTTTTTGACAACGGCGGCATTTAGAAAAATGAGTTTACGCAAGTTAAATAAAAAAATGTTTCTGAAAAATTTACTGGTAATTTAGTAAATAGCAATTCAGATAAACAGCTTTAAGATAGATAACAAAGTCATTTTTAATAAGAACTATGAATATTCAATTAATGAGTTAATTGTCAAAGTGACATATACAGGGTGCGCAAGAACTTGCGCCCCAGAGAAAATTTTCAAGTAAGGTACAGGAACATGAAAAAAATGTTTTAAAAATTCTATCTGTCAAAAAATTTTCACATTTATTTTTTCACATTTGACATTTTTTATATCTATTTAATGATACTGATGATCTTGTTTATGTTTTTTTACAATTATTTAGTAAAGGGACAAACATTTTGCCAATAAAAGCCACAAATAACATTGAACAGAGTTACAATTTAAGATACAGCTTCCTTGTTTCCTCTTTTAATAGCCTATAACAAAAAAACTTGGAAAATTATTTTTAACAGAAATAAGTCGAGTCAAAGTGCAAACTTTAAACCCTCATTCATAACTTCGAAATTTTTATAGATAAAATTTTTTTAACATTTTTTCCATGTTCCTGGTATCTTACCTTATATGGCATTTTTCTCTGGGGCGCGAGTTCTGGCGCACCCTGTATGTAGTTGTCAAATAAGTAAAACCGCCAATGTGAAGGGACGGTAAAGCAGAGAAAAATTTAAATAACAAAAATATTTGTGAAAAACATAATTTTAATAAATGGCAACTCAAAAAAACAGCTTTAAGATAAAAAAATACAAAATCATTTTTAACAAGAACAATCATTATTCAATTAATTAATTAAATGTCAAAGTGACATCGTCAAAAAAATATTTAAGTCCAATATCAAAGGAAAATTTAACTTTTCTTTTCACTGAATCAGAATAGTGAAGTTTTAATTACAGATTTACTCGTTTCAGGCGAAGCAAAAAACGTTTTTCCTTTGCAGTTTTGTCTAAAATCAAAAATAATTTTTTTTTCCTCAACTCAATCCGGGAACATACTGTTTTCTAGTTCTAGATTATTCAGTGTTGTCATTTTATTGAACAAACAGTCTTTGATCTTGAAGTTTTATTTGCATTTTCAAAACACTCTTTTCAAACACTATTTTTAAGATTGTAAAAAAATGTAGGTGACATTTCCAAATAATAATTAGAAGAAGTTTTTGTGTAATGTTTAAATAGTTTCTTTGTATGGTTGGTTTTTTCACTTTTTTTGTGTAATGTTTAAATAGTTTCTTTGTATGGCTGGGTTTTTCACTTCTGCTTAACTAATTAGAAGTATAATTTAACTTTAACGATTTTTGACTAGTTGTCTTGATAATATCACTGTAATATCACTAGAAAGTGAAAATAAATTAAAAATAAATTGACAAAACTTTTAGAAAACATCGCAACTGATACAAGAGCCTGAAAGGTTCGAATGGCAACASGTTTGATAAAAATTCTGGAGAATTATTTTCTAATGTACTTACTGAAATAATGTTTTAATTGTCCAAAAGTAACATAAACTATTGAATTGGTTTTTAGTAACGCCGAAAAATAATGAGTTATAATACCCAGTAGTCAAAAATTGTCGAATATTTTTATGAATGGTTATCGCTTTATGAACACCATGAGTGTGTAGCACGAATGGTGTTCGCAAGCTTACACAAGGCGACAAAAAAAAATCATGTCGTGACAACTTGACAAATTTTATATAATTTTTTTCGTCTTAGTAAGACAAATCAAATGCACTAAAAAAATTTCAAAAAGTCCACACACTTTGAACTAAATAATTTTTTTCTAATTTAAATGTATTTAAAATACTTTAACTTTAAAAAATCATTACTCAATAACTATTATGCCGATTTCCTTCAAATAAAGACCATTCTAAAGGGATGGACTTGCCCTTTAGAATGATATGCAATTTGAAAATGAATATTGGCAAACTTTCTTTCGAACAGTGTTCGAAGAAGTTCGAAGTAAATCGAAGTAATCTAAGAAAAACTCTACGAGTAAAATTTTTTTTCATCATCACCATCGTGTAGAGCATCTCTTTATTAGTTGTAATCCAAATTTTCAAAAAAATATATCGAGTAGTTTTCAAGATATGATTTTTTGAAGTTATGGTTTGCTAATCAAGCATTGCTCCATATAGGAGAAATGCATGTTAATCTTACTTAAAATTGCATTTTTATAAAAGTATTTGTTTTAAGACTCTTCTTTTCTTAAAAATGGTAAATTGCACCTTCTTTGTTTTAATTGCAATAAACAAAATCTGTTTGTTTACTTAAAACAAATACAGAATACCTGCGTACTAATTAAAGCAAATAAAAAGTTTTTTTGTTGTAAAAATGACCACTGATCATTGAGCAAAGAGGATCTAGAAGTTTAAGGCACGAGTCTTAAATATAAAGGCAAATCTTTTTCAAATCAAATCACTTTCCATTCAGATTCCAACTTGTTCACTTTGTTCTAGCTTTCTGAACTTTTTTTGAAAATGTTCTTATCAAATGCTTTTTCATCACTTTCTACTGATGTTGAATGCAATAAGTCAGTTGCTTCGTGTGCAATTGTTATCACAACGACTACTACCTACAAGCTAACTGAAGGTAATCGTAGAATGTACCAACAAAATAAATCATCTCTAAGCTAAGCCTTCGTTTATGTTTTAATATCTCTTTTTAATAATACACAAAATATCTTTTAAAAGAAGAAACCCAGTATGAAATTGTTGTTTGAATTATTATTGAAAGAAACGAAATGGTTCTATAAACTATCCGAGCCTTTTTGAGTCGCCTTGTATAATTTGGAGAATGTTATTATTAATTAATACASGCATGTCTCTTTTGTTTGGCAGGTTTGTCGAGTGGCTTATGAAATAATGCAGACTTATTTCCCTGACGCTTCAGCTCGTTTTCGATCACTGGATGACGTTTATTACTACGGTGGACAAAATCCTCACAATACGATAGCTGTGTTGTCCCATGAACCGAGGAAAAACGGTGAAATGAGTGTGATCGCTGGCGACTTGATTGGTGTTGCAGGAAATCATTGGAACGGCTTCAGTAAAGGTCGGAATTTAAGAACTAATCAAATAGCTTTATATCCCAGTTTCAAAGTTAAAGACAAAATTGAAACAGCTAAGTTTCCTACGTACGCTGAGGTAGATAAACATGAAAATGACGACCAACAAATTTCTTAGTTGACAATTATTGTTGTGATAAATTTATTTTTGACTGTAAGCATCTATACTAGTCTGCAATTATGTACAGAGTAAAAATAATAATAACATAAGTTTTTTTTTTATTTTAAAGTCTGTTTTGTTAATTTTCTGTTTTAAAAAGGTGGTGCTAAATTTGAGACTAAATATCGAAGTCTTTTGGTGTGAACAAGATAACATTTCGTTTTTAGACAAAAATTGCTTCAGGAGCAAAACGGCTCATTTTCGACTATAAAGGTCCCCTCTTAATTTTGGCACAATCTTTTCGAAACACTTTGTATAAATGGTACACATATGGTGTCTTATTGTAATTTTTACTTATAATTTTGGAAAAACCTATTGTTTCAGAAACAGATTTTGAGATTATATTTACAATGTTATTGGAGGATTTTAAAAATATTATTTTTCATATTGTAGATATTGTTTTTGTTGATTCACCCTCATATAAATGAATTTACAAAAATGTTTTTAGACAAATGATTAAAATGGATTGCTTTTTTTTCTGTAAGGGAACAAATAACGATCAAATTTTTGTTGCATTTTTTTGTTACACAAGGTAACAAGGCAATCTCAATCGATACTTTGATTACTCCTTTTTAGTTAATTAAGAGAAAATTTATATTTTTGTAAAGTCAATAAATTTTTAGACAAATATTTTGTCTGTAATGTGATGGTTTTGTTTTAATCGGCGACAATTCAGGAATAGTTAGAACACGTAGAAATAATGTGGACTATTCTTGAATTTTTATTGTTTAAAACGAAACCACCCTATAAATGTTTTCTTGTATATTTTACTTTAAAAAACTAAAGACAAAGTCAAAATGTTTTCTCTAAATGAAACCAACTTGGTGTAATCGCAGTAATGAATACTACGGATCATTTGATACCAAAAAAATATTACAAGTGTTTCAAAATGATTTCTATTTAGTTTATAGGCAGTTCTAAATGTGTTTAGTCGTATTTTATTGCGTTTATGGTAAATCATTTTATGAATTCATTATTTGAATTTCTTGTTTTGTTCTTTTATTATTTTGTATGTTATATATTTTTGTATATTTTTTTTACTTAAGTTTCTGGAACTGCAGTGTCAATTGAAATGTATGTATTTCTATTTTCTGATTTTCATAAGAYGGGAACCTTCTTTGAAAGTTGACTAGACGAAAATTATTTTGGAACATATTGTATAGGATTTTTCTGTGCCCTATACAAGTTTTATGTAGCATAATTTTAACCATAAAACTGATAAACATGGAATAAAAAGAACAACTTGCCCTCTCAAATAGGTAGTTTAACTTGTATTTGTTTTCCCAGAAAATGTTAACAATATCAAAATTCTATTCTTGGAAAAGTTTAATTTTTTAAAGGTGTTCAAAATTTAACGTTAACAAATAAGGATAATTGTGGAAGCTTCAATACAAAACCTTTTTCTAATTTTGGGATAGACAATGGGATATTTTAACAACCCGTGGAATTTGTTTTATTTTTTTATTTTTTTTTTACATTGTTGACATATCAAAGTGCAAGTGGGATTTTGGTAAAATAAGTAAAATCATGAAGGTATATGGTATTTGCTTCTTCAAAAATTTTCTTAGAACACACTTTTTTTGACCTTGAAAATTTTATTTGTAGGGCAGTCGTTTTATACACTCATTATTAGATTATTTGCAATATGTTCCCGGATAGGTGAAACGACTGTTGTAAAAGATAAGAAATCTCTATTTTAATTTCTAATTTTTTGAGGTTCAGCCCTGCTTGGTTAAAGATGAATTTCTAACATAATTTTAGTTTTGAAAAATCTTTGGAAATTTTGAAAAAAAAACTATTTTTGCACAATACACAAAAAGTTATTAATAAAAGCGGTTTAGAATCAACATTTAGGCCTTTATACCAAATTTCAAAATCATCGGCCTACTATGATTTTTTCATTTTTTTCATATTCCTTTTTATTAACAGATACGTCAAAAGTTATTATTAACCTAAATGTATATTTGTTTTATTCCTTATAAAAGAACTGTTAAAAATAAAGTTGTTTGATTTGTGAAAATTATTTCACAATTATGTTTATTAAAACATAAAAAAATAAAAATCAAAGTTGGCCGATGATTTTGAAATTTCGTGTGCGGGCTTAGATGTTGATTCTAAACAACTTTTCTTAATAATTGTTTGTCGTGTTTGCCACACAAAAGGCACTTAACAGAAAATTAGGTTTTTACTTTTTTAAAACTAAAATTATGTTAGAAATTAGTCTTTAACCAAGCACAAGAAATGAAAATTGAAATCGAGAATGTTTATCTTTTACAAGAGTCGTTTCACTTATCCAGGGACACACTTCATATGGAGATAAGTATGCTGCGTAATTCTTGAATTTGTGTGTTGACTAAGTGGAATCATTGTACGATAGAAATTTAGTAAATTTTGTTCATTATTCCTATTTATACAAAATACCATGTTAAAAAAAATGTGGGGAGGCTGGATAAAACACAAGCCTAAAAATAAAAGTGTTTTGTTAAAAAATGAGTTTCACAGGTGAGTTTTACGAGTAGGTGAGTTTTTTGGTTCAGAGCTTCCTCTTGTCTGTTTTTTTAATCGTATGGTAAAATCGATGAATACTTGTGCAATAGAAGAAAATAAAATGAAAAACGAGCTTATAAACATTGTTTCAAATGTAGAAATTGAGTAAGTGTTATAATTTATTATATTATGAATGTTAAAAAGTAAACGTGTAGTAGAAAGACTACTTGCGACGTCTATGTATGAATTAAATGATTAATTCAAAATAGCATTGTTTAACATATCTTCAATTTTAAAATGATTTATGTAAAGAGAATAAATAAAAACCTGGTTAAGAGTGATGTCGTTGAGTTTTCGGACACTGTCAAATGTTTGTCATAGAGTATCTTTCGTAATACGATCACGGTCAAAAAATACTGACTTACAGTGTGTTACTAAAGACAAATTTAATTTTTTCTTTAAATATTTTGTGGTACCTACCTAATATTGATAGTTTATGGTTTAGTACCATCTATTGGTAGCTGATTTTCTCCTCTATGGAATATGTCAAGTTGGGGTTAAGTATTTGTCAAACTGACATTTTCAAAATCTAAAGCTCACAAACACCAAAAACTATTTATTCTTAATTTAATAAAAAAACTTTAATTTATTTTTCAAATACGGAAGTACATAACAAAGTTTTAGAACTAATTTTTCAAAAATTGTGATTTTGATATTTCATACTTCTTATTGGATCCTCTTGGTGAACACAAACACAATTTAACCCGACACACCAGAATTTTATTTTTAACACAACGCGTTAGGTCATCCTCAGGTGGGAATTAAATTCTCAGATTTATATTTATATTAAAAATTGACAACGCCAGTTTTTTATTTTTTTCTCTAAGGCAGGGTTAAATGAATATTTTCTGTCATTCCAGTTTTTTTACATGTAATTTAAACTTTACTCACTTAATTCCAACGTCTTTACATTACAATATAAAATTACGTGCCAAAAATTTGAGTTTGTTCTATAGAAAATTGGGACTGTGCAAATGTAATTGAAATATACAGGGTGTCAATTTCAAAAACTTGAAATGGCACGACCCCTCTTATGATACATTGTTCGAAAGCTCATAACAACGCTTTTCAAAAATGTCATACAACAACCCATTTGGTAAAGCCGTTTTTACAATTAAGTTCGAAAACGGAGATTTTAAATTTTATTTTTTTTATTATATTCAAGGGTGGGTGGAGTCACTTACCATGACATTTTGATTCCTCCTAAGAACCACCCAAACGGTTTTGAGTGATTTTCAATAACTTTTTCAGTTGAGAGATATTGCCGATTGCAAGTTTTAAAATTGACATAGTGTATGATTTTATGTACAATGTTATTATATGTATTACCTACCATGAAATGGGGAATGTAAAACTTTAATGATAAGATATCTGAGGTCTTCATTTCAACAAAAAAAAAGTTTTTAGGTTGTAAGTACTCTGCGGAAAGAGCACTTTGTTATTATTAGTTAATATTTGTAATAAAATATTTTCACACTAAAATGTGTTATTTTTTTTAAACTTTATTTATGGTTGTTATTTGTGGTTATCTTGTGATGTTGTGAAAATTTTGACTTCTATGAATTTTGTGTGCTTGTTTGCTCTTTGTAAGCCTTTATAATCGAATACCTGAGGACACCTAATGTTCAAAGACAGAGAATTCAGTGCTAATAATATTAATAGAACCACACTGTAAGTAAGTACAATGTTGCTACAAAAACTTGAATAAAAACGGGTGTCTATACAGAAAAAAGTTATTTTACAAAAGATACAAGCAGGGTTTATAAAGATCGGCAATAAATTTTGTGTAATTTATTGAAGTGAGCCTAAAGTTGATGCATTTTCTAAAATCTTTTTCGATTTTAGTTTCAAAATTGTTACTTTTTGAACTCGTTCTTCAAAAACCTACCAATTTAATTGCGTTCTTTCTCTTTGATGTTTATGTTGTATTCTCATCAATTTCTTACTAAAAATTAGAGAATATTTAGCAGACCTGCATTACAAATTGCGCTTAAATTTTAGCGGTGGTTTTTTTCTGACTTCTGCTTGCACACTTTTCATTTTCAAATTTCCAAAAACTGTTCAGGGAACGCAATTTGTCTTCGTTTGAAAATTTAAAAATTTTTTAACCTTATAATTCTTCTGTATAACGTTTTTTACATTTATAGAGGTCTCAAAGACTCAAAAAATGCATAGTTTTTGAGATATTGAGTAATAAAGTTAAGAATAAGGCTAAAAGTAAAAGCACTATATCCGATTTTGACCAAAAATCAACATTTTTTGATTCCTATGAAAAACTAGTACTATATGTAAGCAAACTTAGAATGAACCGGAAAATGTCAACATCCAATTATTTAATCACTTATGTGGCATATTTCCCGATGCTTGTCCTCAATATACAAGAAATTTGTGTCAGAATAAAGCCGTGAATGATGCAGTTGTAGACGAATTATTTACAGTCATTTTTAGTAGTGAGTTGGGACAATTTTTAGAAATTTAATTGTTTAAAAAATTTTAGCAAACAATGAGTATCCTAAGCGAGCTGACCCGGAAGTTATTCCGGAAAACCAGTTTGAAATCCTCCAGGAAGTGCTTTCGGACGCTGATCATAATTATCTCCGCATGATGTGTGATAATTTCCAAGAAAAACCAGAAAGTGTGAAAAATTTCATTAACAAAGCCATGGAAAAACGCGATTATCCCAAATTGAAAGATTACCAACAGAAACAACAACAATCAAAACAACAGAAGCAATACACGCGTGATTTTAATGTGAAAAATTTTGTGAAAATTATCCCCAATCCGGAGGAGTTTTTCAATGAAAAGTCAAGAACACTGCAAGTGGACCCATGGGATATGCTTTAGTTTAGTCCTGAAAGAAATACAGGAGGATTATGGATATCTTTTTACACAATTGGGGCGTTCGGATTAGGTACAAGGTGGCGCAAAATTAATCATTCAATTTTGTTTTTGTATAACTTTTTTACTAAATAAAAAAATATATTTTGAGTGATGGAAATCTTTATCAGGACCTTTACAATTTTTTCTGTTAAGTGGAAAAGATGATATCCGTCAAATGGCTGCCGCCAGTGTTGATACACAATTGTGCCCGTTTTATCGCATTTTCCATGACGTTCCGCAAGATTTCCGGTGATAACTGTTCGCATTCCTGTCGAATATTCTCTTTAAGGGCTGCGATTGTCTGAGGCTTGTTGGCATAAACCTGCGACTTCAAGTAGCCCCAAAGTAAGAAGTCTGGGGCGGTTAAATCGGGCGACCTTGCTGGCCATGCCAAATCACCAGAACGGAAGATTACGCGACCAGGAAACGCTTCCTTTACAATATATCCATTGTGGCTCGTGTTGTGTGTGCGGTTGCACCGTCTTGTTGAAACCACATGTTCACCAAGCCCCGCTCCTCCAATTCCAGCAGTAATCATGGCCATGTAGCGTACTCATAGGTTCCAGTCTGTTCGAGTCGAGTAGCTAAGCGGCGGAATGTTTGTCCTGTTGGAGCGACACGATTAGGAAATCGACGTCGAAATGCACGCTGCGCTAACACCACCGACCGATTATTGGTCCAAAAAATGGACACAATTATTCCACGCTCTTGCCAAGGTTGGTAGACACAGATTGCTCAGGCCCAAGATTTATAAAGTAAGAAGGTTGCCTCGTAACTTTGCACCAATCACGTGTGCGCATTATTCGCGCGAATTGACGTCACTGGAGGTTTCGTTCAAAAATAGGATATGTAACCAAACGTATTATTAAGTTAAAAAACTAGAACTTGGTAAAATAAATACTGATAAAATATTCTTTATTAAAGGTAAAATATACTTTGATAAAAAAATATAAATTTATTTTGCTAAAACTTGCAATATTTTAATTTATAAATGTATTCATTTTTTCTTTGTTAGTTTATCAGAAATTTTCTCGATGACTATTTATCGCAGAACACTGATCTTTTTTGTATGTGTAAAAACGCTTAAAATATGTTTTTTTTAGACGTAAAATTACCCGCTGAACACGATGCAACAGGTTAAAATACTCTACGATGCATAGTTTTTGCGTTATTGAGTAATAAAACTAAAAATAAGGCTAAAAGCATACAAGATCTATAAAGGAAGATGTGATAAATAGTGCAAGATGCAACACAATAGTAATAACACAAATCTGAAATCTGACATAAGGTGATCAACTTCAGTCAATTCAAAATCAAAATTGACGACAAAAAGAAGACTTTAACTTGAAAAAAACTTTGTTTTCACTGCAAATGAAAATCTCAAAAAATTGCACACTTAGGTGTGTTGGTCCTTAAATCGAGACAAATCAGGACATAATGTAAAACAAGACAAGACAATAAAAACCTAAACATGTCCTGGCTAAATCAGGACGTTGGCCCCCTTAATCTGGCAGTCTGAAACCTGCGGCTGATCGAGCAAGACTCCACTGACGTCACCATATAGCCATCTTACTCGCTCTTTAGTGTCTCTCACTCCAAGTTACCAGGCAACCTTCGTACTTTATAAATCTTGAGCCTGAGCAATCCTTCTTTACGTCTACCATCCTTGCGCTCTTGCGGTGTATAGCGCTCTATTGCTTGACTGTTTGTATTCTGCACCTGTGTAGTTTACAAATGTCAAATATGATTGACGTACGACGCCATTTGCAATAATTATAACCGTCGTCTGCGTTGATTGCTTCGACCATATATTAGATAGACACGCCATTCAGCGAGTTTGTAGGCAGTTTGTTTGAAGCCAACATGTACTGACAAGAGGAGTGAGGGGCAAGAGGATGCTTACTCTTCCTTATTCCTTGTTCAGTGGCGGCTCGTAGGCAAGGGGCAGAAAATGAAAAATATTATAAGTTTCATAAATAATGTTTCTTGTTAAAACTGGTGGTATTTCGAGATTTTTAAACTACTTGACTCTTTTGGTGTGATCACTTAACAATCTACAATCATATCGCCCGAGTTACAATATAAAAAAAATATTCAATGTAATATGGGAATATTAGAATACATTACGACGCCACTGGTGGTTCACATATTATGAATGAACCAATCAGAGAAGGAGTCTCTAAGGGTCAAATTCGCGTACCATTAGTGATTTCCCTTTGCCCCACCTGCACATGTTGGCTTCACAACAAATCAGAGTATCTAATATATGGTCGAAGGTTGATTGACAGTAATAATAAGTCTGGGCAATGCCAAAAAATGGCCGTTGGGGGGGGGAGCGACGAGTTCGCGCTCCAATGGAATCTATATATTTTGGTTTGAAACCTTGATAAATTCTTGTATACAAAAATTTACTTTTGTGTTTTATGGGTTGTATAATAATAAATGCGTAATTGTTTACTTTTGAATTTTTTCTAAGAACTAGAAGAAAAACATCAAAAATTAAAACATTTTATACGCAAATATAATTTTATTTATTTAAAAAAATTAACATATTTTCTCAACGTCTTTTAAGTTATTGCCTTTAGCAGTTATTCTGTTTTTAATTAAATTAGTCAAGCCTGGATCCCCTTGAAAATTTCCCATATATCTGTCTAAAGTTCTTCTGGATGGAACTTTTAAAAACAGACTTCTTCTCGCAAATTCATAACCTTTTGAAGAAATGTACCTTCAGGCAAAACAATGACGTACTGTAACTTCAGACCATCTTGTTTTTTTTTAGGGAATAATTATAAATTTGATCAAGTAAAAACACAGCCCTTAGTTCATCTGACTCAATTTTTTCTACACAATGTTGACCTTTACTGTAATTGTCAATTTTTACCTGCATTTTCTTTAGTTTTTTAAGTTTAATTTCATATAGCTTATTCAACTTTTGAAATCTTACATTTGCTTTCTGTAACTTTTTTTCTAAATATTGTCCAGACTTTATTACTGTCAATCAACGCAGACGACGATTATAACATCCTCGGATAGAGTGATTAATTTTGCGCCACTTGTATAGTGTATTTTGGATTATAGAGGATTCGGATTATCCATACATTACTGAAATACAAAAAAGCAAATTTCAAGCATTATTCAGACGGTCTCCGTAATATGGTCTTAATTTTAGTGACATATTGAACATCAACCTGTTTGTGTAATAAATCATAATTTGAACACATTACATATCTAGGTATATGTTTTTTTAATTCGAAAAAAGATTATTGTAGCTCACAAAATTTTTACTATTTATACGTTGGAGATTAAAATACAAACACGAGAGTACGAGAAAACAGTTGATGACATAATTAACGAGGTTATACAGAAACAATTCTACGAAGAAACAGAGGTTCTAGGGTTCTAGGGGTAATACATTAAACAATAAATTCATTGTACACAATAAATAAATTTGTAGAAATTCTTAAATTACACTTTTACACTTTAAATTTGAATGTTTTCAAATTGAATCGCAACAATCAAAAACGTAAGGAGAGCATTAATTACACCAAGAATCGTTTTTCTATTTAGATCGAAAAATCTGGCAGCTGTAAAGTTAGGAAAACAGTGGTTAATGAAATCTTCAAGCATTTTTATGTCTTCATTTTCTTTTCCTTCTACACAATTAATTGCAATTTCTTGCGCAACCATTTGCATATTTTTAACTCTTTGTTGTATCAGATCACACAAGAAGACACTAATGAATGTCCCGACCTTAAATTGAAGAAATGTTTATTAAAAACAAAAACAGAAACATCCAACAAACTATATGCCAGGTAATACACATTATTCTGAATATAAGAATTGGTAATGGGTATTGTACCCCGACGATAAAATTATGCAGATATGATAGTTGTTGGAGTAAGCAAAATCCAATCAATAATAAGATTAACGAGCCAAAGATATTGTTGAAAATATCTACACATACCTCCAATGCAAAAAAAAATAATTTTTATTCTCTTCAACGCAAAATTATTTCATCGATTAGGTTGAATCTTCAAAAGCTTGATATTTTTTGATAGATTTTGGACTCTGTGCAGTATCAAGTCCAAAAATACATAAATCAAATAGTAAACAATAAATTGAGCATAAAATTGAAAATACTCCACTGCAAACATTTTAAAGAATTCGACACCCATGAATTGACTCCAAACATATGTTTCGTAAGTAAAGATTATTACAGTAACAACGCTTGATAATGGAAAAGAGGAAAAACAAAATTTATCTGCTTTCTCATTGTTGCTTTCAAGAATTTTGAAAATTTTGATAAACTTGTTCCATTGATGATTTTTCGATGTTGTTATGATAATAGTGGTAATATTGAGAACGTGTAAAGTAATGTCACTAGCTACTTGAAGGCTAGTTCCTATGATACTCAATCTTCCATAGTGTGAAGCTTGTCTGTATATACATGAAACTGATACTCCTGCAGTGAATAGTGTTATCCAGAGCAGTCCATATGTCTTTGATGGAAACACAAGTCCATTTTTTTCTATCTTGGCAGGTGTAAGTGCTAGTAAACTTCCAAATTTAAAAAGAAGATTTACTAATTTCAATGACATGTTTCTTTTTTAATTTCTATTGAAAGAGAAAGTAATAAATGTTATTATCACGTTTATAAATAAATTGTTGCTAAAATATGACCAATTATTATTTTTGAATTGGAGCACATATCTGTAACCTGGTAAATTCAAGAATGGTACAACAATAAAGTCCAATGTCAATAATAGTGATAGATTTTTAAATTACGTTAGAAGATATCAATCTCATCTTCAAATTAAAGTTGCATGCACAAAATGACGAATGAATATAATTCATAGAGTGGATTCGTTTTCATCGGCAAAAATTCAGGCACAATTTTCTGGCTATCCGAATTTTTTGTATTACACCACTGATTAAATTTGAACTTTTTTTGAAACAAAAGAATAGTACTACCCCTATCTTCCACAGGAACAAAAATATTAAGAGTGAGTGGAAATTTCAACATAACTAGTTGAAAAAAATAAATAATGTTTTTTGTGTTTGAAATTTAAAGTACATATTTCACAAAACAAATAAGTAAAGACTTAAA
>NW_025400985.1:13225507-13257121 GCF_015345945.1 Tribolium madens | reverse complement strand
TTTTTAAAGTTTTTAAAAAATAAATAATTCTGCAATACTCGTATAGCGTTATGACCCCTTCCAAAACTTTTATAAATTTTGAAAACTTAAGTAGTAAGCAAAACTGTTTTTCTATGATAGAACTTTTTTTTACTTTCTACTTATCTTTTTAAACATTTTTTATTCAACAAAAATTTCATGGTAAGTATGTACCTAACATTGATTTCCATATGTGAAACGTCCTTTTCATTAATATCCTACAAATTATTAAATTATAAACGTTTTTTTGTGCTATATAATTGTACACGTTTTCAAATTGAATCACAACGATTAAAAACGTAGAGAAAGTATTTTAAGAACGCCAAGAATCGTTTTTCGATTTAGGTCGAAAAATCTAGCAGCTGTAAAGTGGGGAAAATTGTCATTTATTACATTTATCAGCTTTGTTACTTCTTCCAATTCTCTTTTTCTATCAAAATTTGCTGCAGTTTGGTACACTACCCTGCGCATGGCTCTTTGCTCTATTAAATCACAGACGAAAACACCATTAAATGTCCTAACTTTAAAATTTCAATAAATAAAAGAATGAGTATTTAAAAATATATTTAACCCAACCCAATGCCATGTAATAAAGATTGTAAACCGTAGAAGTGAACTTTGCTTTCCGGAGATTAAATACTACATATACAGGTGCGCCAGAACTCGCGCCCCAGAGAAAAATGCCGTATAAGGTAAGATACCAGGAACATGGAAAAAATGTTAAAAAAATTTTATTTATAAAAATTTCGAAGTTATGAGGGTTTAAAGTTTGCACTTTGACTCTATTTATTTCTGTTGGAAAAATAATTTTCCAAGGTTTTTTTGCTATAGGCTATTAAAAGAGGAAACAAGGAAGCTGTATCTTAAATTGTAACTCTGTTCAATGTTATTTGTGGCTTTTATTGGCAAAATTTTTGTCCCTTTACTAAATAATTGTAAAAAACATATACAAGATCATCAGTATCATTAAATAGATATAAAAAAAAATGTCAAATGTCAAAAAATTAATGTCAAAATTTTTTGGCAGATAGATTTTTTTAAACATTTTTAATTGTCGAATAATAGTGAATCCCATCGAAAGTAAGAGAAGCCAGCCAAAAGTGTTGTTGAAAATTTCTACACTTTCTGCTAATGCACAAAAATCGCTCTTCAGTCTTTTGACAAGACCTAAGACGGTTTCTATGATTTTTTCTGTAAAACCACTATGCGACACTGTTGGCGGTACAGCAAAAAACACTCTCTACTTTGGTGTCAATATTGATAGCAATTTACTGTGGCATAACCATGGAGAAGTTTTAGAAAATAAACTGAATAAAGCTATATTTTTATTTCGGCAGTTAGCTAATACTGTTACAGTTGCTACTCTCAAGTGTGCCTACTTTGCATTATTTCAGTCTCACCTTTTATGCGGAATAGGAATTTGGGGACACTCAGCAATAAGACACCGACTATTTGCGTTTGAGTATTATGTATTTGCCTTCTTTATACGTTTTTAATTCTTTACTTTATATTAAGAAAAATATTTTAAGAAATACGCTAGATATAATGAATTTCACGGTCACAACACGAGAAGAAATAACAATATTGTGCCTTTGTATAACAGGGTATCTAGAATAAAGAGTTGTACCAGATATGATGCCATAAATTTTTTATGTTTTGCCTGAAGATTTTAGAGAAAAACCATTCAATATTTTTAAATCAAAATTGAAAGATTTCTTAGAATCAAATTGTCTGTACAACTCTGTTGAGTTTTTTAAGCGTAATTTTGCTAGTTTAAGTGATTGATTCTTTGTATTTACCTAAGATTGTGACTTGTGTAAAACGTGTATATCGTTAATGCATAAATAAATTATTATTATTAAAGTACATTTGAAAATATCAATATCATCCTCAAATTATATGTTTAAAGTAGCACGCACTAAATGACAAATGCATGTAATATTTATAATATGTATATAATTTCGAAATTTTTAGATTCCTAAAAGAGTTTTTGTTAATGATATATTTTGTTGAGCTATTGATAGTAAATTATACTTTTTTAAAATTATCTGTTTTTATCTTCATTGATAAAAATAATGGGACACCTACTTGCAACTTTTTCAATTTAAATTTAACTTCTTGTACTTTTAAAAACATTTACCTATTATTGCGAATATATTGGTTTAAATAACACTTACGGTTGTCAACAATGAAAACTTTTCACAAATCCCAATCATTATCAAGATTTTAAATAAATTCTGTATGTTAAAAATTTGACCAATTAGGTATTATTTTGAATGAGAGCACATATCTGTAAACTGGTAAATTCAAGAATGGTATAAATAATAACAAATAACAAGTCCAATGTCAACAATAATGATAGAGTTTTATATTACGTCCAAAAACATTGATCTCATCTTCAAATTAAAGTTGCATGCACAAAATGATGAATAGATGTAATTTACAGTGAGTTCGTTTTCACCGGCGAAAATTCAGGAATAATTGCAGTGGTAATTATGACATGTTTCGGAGGTCACACAATTTTCTGGTGATTCAAGTTTTTTTGTGTTACGCCACTGATTAAATTTGAACTTTTTTCTAAACAACAGAATAGTCACAACCCCTATCTTCCACAACAACAAAGATATTAAGGGTGAGTGGAAATTTCAACATTATTATTTAGAATTACATTACTATTTGAGAAAAAAAAATTCTGAAGTAAGCAAAAATGTTCTTTATTTTGTATTCAATGTTAAAGAGTGCTTTTATCAACTAATTTCAGTAGACAAAGTAATGTTTTATCGTCTAGTGAAATAAAGTAATTTTTATCTACTGTTTATATTCAAGAAATTCTGGTAGGTGAGTAAAAAATTAAACGAAATATTGTACACGACGATAAAGATTATTATCGTCTTGTATAATAAATAACAATTTGTTTTATAAAAGCTTATTAAAAAAAAACGTTTTTTATATACTTGTTATTCAACAAAAATTTTATGGTAAGTATCACAAAAATTAAAAACGTAAAAAAGCATTAAGAACGCCATAAATCGTTCTTCGATTTATGTCGAAATATCTAGCAGCTGTAAATTGAGGAAAATTGCCATTTATGACATTTATCAGCTTTATGATTTCTTCCACTTCTCTTTTTCTATCAAAATTTGCTGCAGTTTGGTACACKACCATTCGCATGGCTCTTTGCTCTGTTAAATCACAGATGAAAACACCATTAAATGTCCCAATCTTAAAATTTCAATAAATATGAGAATGAGTACCTATTTAAAAATATTTGAAAACCAACCAAATGCCATGTAATAAACATTATTCGGTATACAGGGTGCGCCAGAACTCGCGCCCCGGAGAAAAATGCCATATAAAGTAAGATACCAGAAACATGGAAAAAATGTTAAAAAAATTGTATCTATAAAAATTTCGTTAGTTATGAGCGTTTAAATTTTGCACTTTGATACTATTTATTTCTGTTGGTAAAATAATTTGCCAAGAATTTTTCCTATAGGCTATTAAAAGAGGAAACAAGGAAGCTGTATTCTAAATTCTAATTCTGTTCAATGTTACTTGTGGCTTTTATTAGCAAAATTTTTGTGCCTTTTCTAAATAATTGTAAAAGAAGCATATATAAGATCATCAGTATAATTAAATAAACATAAAAAATGTCTAATGTCAAAAAATAAATGTCAGATTTTTTTACAGATAGAATTTTTTAAACATTTTTTTCATGTTATGAAAATGTTTTTCATGCAAAATTTTTGTGCCTTTTCTAAATAATTGTAAAAGAAGCATATATAAGATCATCAGTATAATTAAATAAACATAAAAAATGTCTAATGTCAAAAAATAAATGTCAGATTTTTTTACAGATAGAATTTTTTAAACATTTTTTTCATGTTTCTGATATCAAATTTTCTCTGGGGCGCGAGGTCTGGCGCACCCTGTATAATTATCGGAATTGAATTTCGCTTTCCGGAGATTATATACCGCATATGTCAATAGTTAGAGAGCAGTGAATCCCATTGAGAGAACGAGAAGCCACTCAAAAGTGTTGTTGAAAATTTCTACACATTCTGCTAATGCACAAAAATCGCTCTTCAGTCTTTTGAAAGACAATTTGTTTAATCGGTTAGGTTGCATCTTCAAAAGCGTGTACATAGTTTTGGAGAAATCAGTGAATCCAATCAGAATCAGATTTAAAAATTCATAAATCAAATTATAAACAATAAAATGAGCATAAAATTGTAAATATTCCACTGTATAACATTTAAAGAAGAAATTGACACCCACTATTTGAGCCCAAATATAGGTGTAGTACGTAAAGATTACTACGAAAACAACATTTGTTAAAAGAAAAGATAAAAACCAAACTAAATCTTCCTTCTCATTGCTACTTTTAAGAAGTTTCAAAGTTTTGATAAATCTGTTGCATTGATGTCTTTTCGTGGCTGTTATTATAATTGTAGAAATATTAAGAATAAACAAAACTGTGTCTGTAGCGACTTGAATAGTGAGTATCTCAGGAGTCAATTTTTCATACGAAGCTTTTCTGTAAAAAGCTGAAATTGACACTCCTGCAGTAAACAGTATTATCCAGAGTAGTACATATGTTTTTGATGAAAACACAAGTCCATTTTTTTCTATTTGAACAGGTGTAAGTGCTAGTAAACTTCCGAAAACAAGGGCAAAATTTATCTTTCTAAAAACAACTTGTTTAAAATCAATACTAAAATCAAGAATAGTACAGACAATAGGCAATAATTAAATTACGTTCGAAAACATCAATATTTTCCTCAAATTAAATATTTAAAAAGTACGAGTAGCATGCACAAAAGCATGTTATGTGGACATTGATAAAAAGTGCAACTAAATTCCAACACGTTTTTTGTTATAGGAAAAATACTTTACATTTTACATAATTAGAATAATCGTAAGGTATATCTTTAGTATAGTAAATCAATATAATAGTTTATTACAGTAATTAATAAATGTCGTTTTGAGACAAAATCTTTAATGTATTCGTAGGTAGATATACCTACTATAAATGTATAAATTCTAAAAATTTTCATAACAGTGATTCTCAAAACTTTTTTATATTATATAGGTGTAAATCCCTGAAAAATGAAAAAAATGTTTGATCAACTTTAACGTTCAAACCATTTTCTTTCACGACCAATCCGGAAAATTAAACTACATTTCGAAGAAATTTTAATTTGTGTTTGTAATTTGCATCCAAAATCGTGAACAACAGCATTCGAAATCCTTCGATTAAGGTCAAAAAACCTAGCAGCTGTAAAATTTGGCGAATTAGTATTGACTACATTTTGAATTTTTTTATTTCTCCCAATTTTCTTTCTTTTCCTTTAATACATCTGGTTTCAATTTTGTACACCATCATCACAAGTAAGAATTCTAGAAAACGTCCAAACCTAAAACTAGTGTTTTAAATATGGCAAAAACACAGAAAAGTGTTTAACTACGAGTATGTGCCATAAAATATACATTACGTTGTATGGCACTGTTTCAGTTGTGTTTTTCGCTCCTATGACTATACCTTGGACATTAATTAAAATCTGGAGGGTCGTAAATGCAACCAGTAGTAAAATCAAAATCCCAAAAAGATTGTTAAAAACATCAACACAGTCCGCCAGCATTCATATATCATTTTGAATGTTTCTCAACAAAGCGAAATTTTGCTTGGAGACAATTTTTGAAACGGTTTGGTAGTTCTTAAGGACATGTTTACAAACACGTAAATCAAAAAGTAGACAATAAATTGGGCATAAAACTGGAAATATCTAACTGTTGTTCCGGATTTGATAAATAAAACAATATCTTGAGCACAAATTTTATTGTTCGTACATCCGATGAGTACGAGATCAAATGCCGAATTGGCCTCTCGACACATCAGTTGTAAAAGAAGTTGTACGAATCATCATTTTTTTAAAAAAAATGTATCGGYTTAGATGACTAATTGCTGCCAAGGTACAGACAAAGAGATTTACAAAAGTTGGGTAACGAATTAACAAAAACCAATGAGTCAGGAAATGTTCTAGAAAATGGTAAAACGTAATAATTAGTAACTGTCAAATAATAAATCCCAACGCTAAATAATGAATAGCAATAATAATAAATTTGTAACAATAGTAATAAATATGTAACACTGTATACAGTTTGTAAAATGCCACTCCCATTATCCGTGTCCATATAACTGTGAAATACCAGAAGAAAGACATTTGCCACAACAAAAGGCAAAAACCAAAATGAATCCCTGTTATTATGCTTTCTACAGCCTTTAAATTGTTGATAAGTTGGTACATTGTTGCTTCTTTTTTGCTGTTGTGACATATGTGCAGATGTTAAGGGACAACAAAAGTAAGTCCAAAGATGTTTGAACAACAAGTCGTATCGGGCTTAGATTTTGATAAAATTCTCCCCGAAATTGTCACTCCTGTAGTAAACAGAGTAATTCAAAGTAGTGAATACGCCTTTGATGAAAATAAAACATTTTCTTTGATCCAAATAGGCGTTAAGGATATCAAACCTCCAAATTTAAAACTCAGATTTAATAATTTTATTGTCATGTTGCCTACCAGTCTAGTGGAGGTTTTGGTAAAGAATTAGGGCAATCAATATTTAAGCATAACTAGTTTTTTTTTTAATATATTTCACATGGCATATAATTTCATTATTGAACTGAGGCAATGTTGTTATTTCAACAAATAATTGGAGTAAAATCCATACGATTAGAACGTTATTTGCACTCAAACCAACATAAAAAAATTAGTTTTGTTGTTGTTGAAAACAATTACTTGGAAATCTCTCAAATAAAATTGGTGATGAAGAATTCTATAAAATGTATGCAATGGAGAATTTTCAATTTTAAGCTCATTTATTGTTTACTATTTGATTTATGTATTTTTTAAGCTGATACTGAACAGAGTTGAAAATCTATTATTAATCTTTTGAAGGTGCTATCTAATCGACTAAATAGTTTTACTTTGAAGAGTATAAAAATGGAATTTTGTGCATTGGCAAAATGTAACAATATTTTCAACAATATTTTTGTTTGGGTAATATTATTGTTGATACAATTTTGTTTTCTTCAACAAATGGCACATTTACTCAGTTTGACCGTCACTGTTATGTCATATTCAAAATAATGCATATTACCTGATTGAAAAATAAGATTTTATAAAAAAAAAATGCAGTAAAAGAAAATAGGTGCCGCATTATTTTAATTCATGAAGATAAGACAGATAATTGTTTAAAAAGTATATTTTACAATCAATAACTCAACAAAATATATCATTAACAACCTCTTTTAGGAATCTAAAAATTTCGAAATTATATACATATTATATTACCTACATGTATTTGTCATTTTGTGCGTGCTACTTTAAACATATAATTTGAAGATGATATTGATATTTTCAAATGTACTTTAAAAATTTATCATTATTAACAGTAGACTTTATTGTTTATAGTATTCTGAATTTAGCAGGTTACAGAGATTTGCTCTAATTCAAAAATAATTGGTTATAGTTTTGCAACAATTTGCTTATGAAGGTGATAATAATAATATTTATTACCTCATCGTTTTCTTTTAATGGGAATTTAAAACATGTCAGGACAAACACTACAGGAGTGTCAATTTCCGCTGAATATAGAAAAGCACTTTTAACGCTTTTGGAACCACCGGACAAACTTGATCGTAACTGAATGGTACTGTAATTCAATTTCGCGCAGAAACCAATCATTAGCACTAAAATTCACTTTGCGGGAAACCACGTCACTTAGACTACCAGTGTTGGTACCATTTTTCAGTACTCGACCATGAGTTTGGTTGCTCTCATCGATTAAAACTGAAAAGTTCAAGTAGTTGGAGAGAGAATTCAAAAGACGGGTCCATTTTTTCGAAACCACCAGTTTTCAAGTCGCTATAAATTGGATTGTGTAAGATATAGGTTGGAATTTGCTTGAGAGTAGTGAGTGGTCGCTTAAACAAGGAGACTTTAAAGGGATATCCTTGGAAATTTTGAAGCGAATTTGATACTAACATAAAATTATCTAGGGAATAATTCTGAGTCACCCCCCATTTATTGCCATTCTTTATGGAAGTATGGTAACCAAATAAACTGTCACAAAAGCAAGCTTGCGCTGATTGGTCCAGAGTAACTTAAGGACGTGATTGATTTCTTTCCTGAGGGTTTTGCAGTCGGAAGATGTAAACAGAATTGCAAAAGTTGCTCTTGCTTCCGGTACTATTTCGGTACTATCTTCTTCCAGAAATGCTAGTAAAACTTTAACATCCCACACAATTATGACATGGCCCTCGTACGAGTCTAACGGAAGAGTTTTAATTTTAAACAACTCTTTATCACTCAGTTCTACATACTGATCAATACATTCGTTTAAAAACAAGGTACTATTTTTATCTAAACTTTTCTCTTTTATTATAATTGAAAAGTTTAAACTTTTCATTAATTGCACAACGATTTCGTCTAAATCGATTTGGTAAATGCCATTAAATAAAAAAGTAAAAGTCAAATGACGAACTAAAATAAAATGCTTTTGATAGACGTTTAGAAGCTTTTTTTTGTCATTATTGTGAGGCACCTCAAGTAAACAAATTATCACTTGGATTAAAGTTAAATCAACAATCAAAGTAAATACGTGTAGTGGCATAGTGTAACTAATAGGAAGTCTCCACAAATCTTTATTTGTTTCAACTTTGAATATTTTATCACAACTTGAGTAGACACGCGTCAAATTTATTTTCACCTTGTTATTGACTATTTAATTAATAACTTGTTCTATTTAATTTTATTTACTTTTAGGCCACTGTGCGTTTTGTTTATAAAGAAAATTATCGGGTATTAGAAAATATTATATAAATAATAAACGATAATTAATTTTAAAATCTACTTTGAATTAAATTGGCATATTAGAGAAAATTTTTGCTATAAAAAGGCAAAAATAAAAAACGTTAATTTTTTGCAATAAATGTTTATTGTTTTTGTGATAWTGTGCATTATTCAGTACATGAAACTTAATAWYTCYTRWTGTGRAGRATTTCTCCAATAAATACTAAAATAGATCCTACATGACCTATAATAATCATATAAAAAGGAACTTGAAGATCATACAACGAGAAAGACTGAGTCTTCGACTTGTTTCTATTTAGATTAATCCAATTTTCAAGAATCATGCTATCAACAACATCCTCGTACCATTTTTTAGTCAAGCCGGCTTCCAAAAGTTTGGTAAGAATGTTGTTAAAAACAGTGAGAAAAGCGGAACCTTTGGGAACAATATTTGTGATTCCAAATGTCTGAATGCACTCATCAACGATGTGTATGAGMGGCCATCCATCTTCATCTAAATATTTAGACCTCACYATAAAATTCAGGTAGGATATTKTATCAGTGGTTGCAATATTKCGATGATAAGCAACCCAATCATAAACATTAGGAGGTARTGGAATGGTCCTAYTTYTTAATTTTTCAAATAWACTGGAATTRTCTTTTCTGATGAAATAAAAAATTGATGATCCCARTGGTAGTTCTGACTCAAYCATTTCGTCAATTGTGTTTATATCAGGATAAAATGATGTTGTGGTAAARCTTTGAAAGAGGAATCCTTGAAWTATTCCCATTATGACAATATTGAAGCCCATGCAAGAAGTCAAAAAGAAAATTTGACTAAAATTTGGATGCACATTTTTTGGAACTCCCAACAAAAATTTAGTGATTGTAGAGAAAGCTTTGCTCAATTTTTCTGTTTTGAGAAAGTACCAAAACGCGGAACAGACAACAAATGTGCAAATTATCGAAATCCAGGCCGATTGTTTAAAGCATCGAAAAGTACTCGACCATTTATACACTTTGAGAGCTTTTGGAACRGCCAAACACACTTTTTCAGTCAAGCGGGGGACCGTAAATTCGAGTTTATTGGTGTTGTAGCTTAGCAAATAGCGACTGTTGGCGCTAAAGATTATTCTGCGGTCAATTATGTCTCCAATAGCACCAGTCGCTGTACCATTTTTATAAATGTAACCGTAATAATTCGGGGTACTGTTAACAATCGTGATATCAAAATTGAGAGACTTGGATAAAGTCCCTAAAACCATGCCATCAACGCCTGCAAAATTTTTGGAATAACTCAAATTTTTGTAAATAAGATTATCGCTCAGAAATTTAGGTAAACTTGTAATAGCTGATGGTGACATTGGAAAAATGCCGATTTTGAGCGGAAATTGATTGAAATTAATCAACGCATTTGTGATAACTCGGGGGTTTTGAACAATTTCTTGCATTCTGTAACTATTGGTCATCCCCCAAAAACCAACTCTTTTAACAAACGGGCGATAGACATAAACTTCAGAATCACAAAAGCATGAAGTTTGAGCAATTATATTAAACACGTTGTAGTCAGTCCACAACCGCTTTAAAATTGCACTAATTTGAAATCTTATAATTTCGCAAGTTTCTGTAGAAAAGGTGAAGGCAAAATGTATAATATAAGTGGCTCTGACTTCAGGAATTACAACCTGGAAATCTTGATCCAAAAAATCATGAAGCGAGTCAACGTCCCAGATTATGATGAAATAGCCTTTGGAAGAATCAGAAGAGAGTCGTTTGAGTTGAGAGAGTTCTTGCTCATCTATTGGATCAAAATTTTGTTTAACTGTACTATAAGTGTGGTTGGTGAAAGTACGTTTTGGGGAATTCCGTCCAGATAAAAAAAATTCTTGCATTCGCAAAACCACTAGCAAATTTAAACTGTTGATTTGTTTCAATAGAGTAACAGTATAATGGTTTAGGTCGTGTTGGTGCTCATCTGTTTGCAAAACTTGAACTGTTAATGAATTCACTAGAAGAAAATGGTTTTTGCAAATGTGCCAAAAATTGTCAGAGTAAAAGGAACATTGGTTTAGAAGATTATCGCTAGTTTGCATTAGAGTATTTCCAAATAAATTCTTAACAAAAATTATAGTTATTGTTAAAATTAAAAGTATCATTGTTTGAATATCGTTGTCTCAGTCTTCAGTAACGTAATGAATGCTTTTATTTGCTTATTCATAGATAAAAGCACCATTAAGTAACGTTTAGATACTTAATGGGTTGTAATTTTTTATTCTCTTTTCATTAAAATTTTACACAGAAAAATTATATAATTATTATTATCAATTGTTAGTTAAAGTTGGTTTGAACAAAAAAATTTTTAATGGGAATTGATTCAAATTTCTTAACTTATTAGTTTCCGTTGCTTCGACCAAGTCGCAACTTTTACAACTCCCCCAGGAGTTACCACTGTATTCAAAGGGTCAAAACTGGTAAAGTGTATCACCGGGACACGGGTTTTGCATGACTACATTTATAACGTTGTATTCATACCAAAACTTTTTCAAAATTTCACCAAAGTTAACATGCACAGTGCGACAATCCTCTTGAAGAATGACTATATAGTAAGTGCCTTTTTCCTCCGGTACCACCGTCAAGTTGTTAAGAAATTGGTTAAGTATTTCGAGGCTCCAGACGATAATTATGTAATTTAGAGTTACATTACTTTGATTTTTGCTCAAGTATTTTTCTTGAACCACAACAAGTGTGTGAATTTTAAGCAAAATTTCTTCTGCAAAATCTCTTATTTTGCTTCGTTGATTAGCAGTCTATAGCATCGATATTGCTACAAAATTGACAGGCTTGAAGTATTTTTTTAAATACTGGAAATGAGCTTCACTGAGGTGGACATTATCTGGGTTAGTTTTGTTGAAAGAAAGGACCATTAAAACTAGCCAAAACATAAATCGAGTTATTTTCATTGTTCATGATGTTCTGGATTTTTTTTAATAAAATATCAGTTTGCGACACAAATCTCTGTCAGTGTGGAAACGAAAGGAAATTATATAGAATTAGCAACTTAATTATTTACTAGTTATAATACAAAATTAGTGCTTTGACGTGGTGTTTTTACTACTGTGCCAACAATAAAAATCGAACAAAATCGAACAATTTTTTTCATTATTTACTGTGTCTCTGTTGTTGCACTCACCACCAGAATAATTCGTTTCAAACTGAATTATCACTATCAAAAAAGTGATGATAGCATTAAACATCTTGAAGATCGTTTTCCTATTTATCACAAAAAATCTAGCTGTGAAGAAAACAAGAAAATTATTTTTAATTGCAACCACAAATTTGTTGAGATTTTCTCTTTCTTGTGTGTGTTTTATTTCGACAAAATGTCTTTCCAAATCTAGATCATAAACCAAATTCAGTAACTCCTCGGCTGTGTGGTCTACAGAATCGCATAATAAAATATTTAAAAAGTGCACATCTATAACAAAGCGGTTAAATATCATGAAATTTCTCACCGATTGCCACGAAATTATTAACATTAGAAATGATCGTCGCAAGTAATTTTCTTGATCCCCCGAAAATTCCTTGGAGATAGATCATTATTTGAAAACATGCTAAGTAACAGAAACGGCCAACCAAAAATGTCATTAAAGGCGTCAATTGATTCCCTCAAGTTGAAAATCTGACTTTTGATTACTTGCAAAGGCATCAAAGGCCGTCTCTCTTCGGATAAAGATGTTTTCAACTGTGTATATTTCACCACCAAAATTTTAAAATCGTGTATAAAAGAAAGTAGAGCAGGAATTGTGAATATAATTGAAAATATTCAAAACCGTACTGTAGAATATAAGCTACACCCAAAAAAAAAAAAAACGTGAAAACAACAGTAGAATAAACGTGGATTAAATGGAATAAAATATTTGCAATAATAATTTTTTTTTTCTCGGTCAACTTTTAGATTCACTAGCTATTTGCTCCACTGATATTTTTCTGTGACAGTTGTCAAGACTGAGTATATATTAAGTATTATCAAAATTCCATCCATTCCATAATTTGGATTAACAAGTTTATGTCTTAATGTTGAATAGTTAGGTATTCTATAAAAAATTGAAACAGTGAAAAACACCACATAAACTCAAATCATCATGCATGCATGTGCACGATGAGAAAAAAAATTTCTTCAGTGGGAGTCATTACTAGAAAATTCCAGATTTTAAGAACCCACTTCACCATTTTTATAGTTCATAGTAAAATAACTAAGGATTTTATCGAAAAATCATTATATTTAGACAAATTGGTATAAGGAAACTAGTCAAACACAAGTCTGTTTGTTTAGCTTCATTTATTGGTGTTTACAAATTGATGTTTGTAGAATTGTGTGTCATTTCAAACTGAATCATGACGATTAGGAAGGTCACAATAGCGTCAAGAATGCCCAAAATCGTCCCTCGGCTTATAACAAAAAACCTAGCGGCGTAAAATCGCGGAAAATTATCCTTTATCGTCAATGTCAACTCCTGCATTTGCTCCATGTTTTTGCAACTTCTGTTCAAGAAATATTTCTCCAGACTGTAGCTCGTGTCCAAAATCGTTTGTCCCTCGTTGCAAATTTCATCGCAGAGAAAGACATTGGTCGAAGCGTTGACCTAATATTTCAATAAAATTTGAAAATCAACAAGAGAAACTTACAGTGTGCCAAAAAATCACTACAACCATATAGACAATCATGTAGATGTCTTTAAAACCCAGCATTACTATCAGGTGGAGATACATCAAAACTTGTAGCGTAACATAAGTGATAAGGAACAAAATTTGCCACCCAAAAATTTCATTTGCGAGATCCACCGCTTCTTTCAACATGCAAAAATCGTACTGGATTTTGTCCAAATGGGCGAGGGTGTATCCCGCTCTCCGGCAATTTTCCARTTTTTCCAAAAACTGCAATTTCAGTTGGAGATGTCTCGAGAGAGCTTGATACCTCACCAGTAGCATTTTTACGACAACAAAAAACAAAAAAATTATGAAAAAAAGCACATACATTTGGAAATACTCAATAGCAAACTGTTTGAAAAACTCATCGCCCATTAGACTTGCAAAAATGTAGCTCATGTAGCTTTGGTAGCCCCAAAAGAAGCAGTTTGAGACCACAAAAAGGCTATATTGCGATTTTTCTTCAATATTATTGTGGTTTTGCACGATTTTCAGCTTCCTCAATAACTGCCACCACGGCGATTTTTTTTCAGAGCTGTTAGAACCGTGTATATGTTTTGCACAAACAGCGTGAAGTCAAGTGTGATTTGAACGACTGCTTTTATGTGAATAAATTTCTCGTAGTCTTTCGCCCTATAAAATACCGATATTGCCACTCCAAGAGTGAGAAATGCAACCACACAATACGCGTAAACTTTTTCGAGACAAGTCGAAGCAGTTCGACTTTTTTTTTAAACTGGGGGTTATGGCGAAAAAATGCCCCACTTTCAACACCAATTTCAGGAGCCGGAAACTCATTTTATCGCGTCAAATGGAATGGAAAGTATCAAGAATACACAATTGTTATATTTAATTTTGAGTAGGTAAATAAACATAAATATTTGGTCTATGCATTTTAAATAATGGTATAAACAGTGGCGCAGCGTGGGCGTGGGGAGGGTTTTGGGGTATAACTATTTAACGTAGGACAATTATATTTTTTTATATGATAATAGTTATTTATTGTAAGAGTGTGTTAGGTAGCGTTTTATCCACGCAAGAATGTTTAATCGCGAGAACGTCAGTTCGAACGGTTAATTTTCTTAAGTGGATAAAACGCGACTAACACACGACTGCAATATAACGTTTTACCCACAATCACAGCCCCAAATTATTCCAAACTTAATTAAAAATTAAACTGACATTTAAACACGTCACGCCAGATGTGCTTTCGGTTAAACATAGTAAGCTGTTACGCGGTGCGCTGGTTACTAACAGTGGAATAAAGTTACTCTATTCCACTAGTGGATAAAGTGGTACTTTATACGCATTTAAAGTTTGGAATAAAGTCTCTTTATAGAGTGATTGTGGATAAAAAATAAAATTTGCTTTACAATGGTACCAAACAAAAAGGACTAGCGTCAATAACTCCGAAGTTATTATCAATAAACCCCTCAAATTACCGAAAAACGCCCAAAATTTCAACAAAAATCAAGGAAATTGGAAACTTTAAAATTGAACCAATTGCACTCTTGGGGGTTCAAGAGACTTGGAACAGTGCGAAAACGTAAAAATGCAAGAAATAAATTAAAAAAAAAAATTGTGTAGTCTGCATGAATATATTGAATTAAAACATTGAGACTGTGGGCGGCGAGGTGGAGATCAAGTCATCAATTTTTTACTAATTTAAATTCAAATACTAATTCAAGTTAGAAATAAAAGAAGGCGAGCGCTTGAAAGCTATAATAAGAAAGAGAAAGAGCATAAGAACAAATAAGAGAACAAAGCATAAGTAAGGGCTGGCTCATAATAAAAGATACAATTTTGTTTTTCGATGGCGACCTTTGTTACAAATAAAATTCTTTAATTTGGAATATAAACACAAAAGAAAATGTGAGAGATCAAAAATGGCCGAAATTATACGGATCTAAGATTTTGACTTCAATCAACTTTTTTAAATAACTTTTTGACGTGTCTGTTACTAAAAATCTACTTTGGATGAAAATGAAAAATCTTAGTTGGCCGATGACTTTGAAATTTGGTGTAAGGGCCCAAATGTTGATTTTAAACATGTTTTTTATAAAATTTTTAGCGTATTTGCAACGTAATAGGTATCTAATTTACGAAACAAGAAAACTCATTCGTTTTTGACCATATTTTCTTCTATAAACAAGTTAAAGTTAACTTAATGAACAAAAGTCCATTTTTTTATTTAGTTTAAGGTACATCAACCAGCGTGGGTTATTAGCACCTGTTACTATATATACATAGGTACATAAAATATTTGTGAAATGTAAGAATAATAATTACAATAAGTTAAACAATTGGATGGATTTCAGGTATTGCAGTGTGTTCCTTGTATTTTTCACATTATTGTTGAGATTTTCAGTTAAGGTTCCAAGTAGGCCGAATTGCTCTCTTTGAGTTTTGTAGTATGGACAATCTTGAATTATATGTTTGATTGTAGTGGGTGCATAGCATTTTGGGCATACAGGCGGTTCTGCTTTAGTAATCAGATGACCGTGTGTTAGTCTTGTATGTCCTAGTCGCAATCTAGATAGTACGACCTCATCAGCTCGAGGGTGAACAGCTAACTTCCACGGTAGGTTTACATTTATGAAGTGCTGTATTAGTATTTTTTGCCCATTGGGATTGCCATTTGTTCTGCATTTGCTGTTTTAACGCAGCTATTGCATCCTGTCTCTGCACATGACTTCGCTGAATGGCTGTAGGATTGCATGTGGCTTCTTTGGCTGCCCTGTCCGCTTCCTCATTGCCTAATATCCCTACGTGTGACGGAATCCATATAAAGTGGATGAGTTTTCCAATTTGTCGAAGAGAGTGGACCTTGGTTTTAATATTATTGACAAGAGGGCTAACCGGGTTTAATTGTTGCATTTGATGTAAAGAACTAAGCGAGTCGGTACAGATGATGATATCTCGGTTTTCGCCTGCCCGTAGATCTTGATCGTCTAAAGCCTCGTGCAATGCACAGAGTTCAGCCGTTAGAACAGAAGTGTCAGGGGGAAGATGAAACATTTTTGTGGAAGTTGGTGTTACATAGGCACAGCCTACTTCTTGTTCTCTCTTGGACGCATCGACGTAGATAGTATATGGGTTGTTGTATGACTGAAGAATCTGTGTTAGCGTTTTATTTGCAGAAATGAAGAGTTCCGAGTTTGGGATGCATTTTAGTTGAAGGTTACAGCTGATGTGGCCGTGGACCCAGAAAGGAGGATTTGAGTACTTTTGACAGTGAATAGGACTAGGTGTGTGGGAAAGGTCTTGGAGAGCGAACTGTATGCGGCGGTATATGGGTGGGCGAGCAAATTTTTTTTCCTCAAATATTTTCTGTGACCGTTTTGAGTTTAACATTTTATTAATAGGATTTGCAGGGTGTTCGGTTATTCGAAGTCTGTATGCAAGTGTGAGGTAGTTTCGACGTAGAGAGAGAGAGCTGGCTCTGATGCTAAACAGTGGAGGCTTTGGACCGGGGTGGTACGAAATGCTCCTAAAGCTATTCTTAAAGCAGAATTTTGTATTACGTTTAGAGGATTTAGTGTGGAAGAAGTTGCTGTGGCGTACGCTATACTTCCGTAATTAATGACTGATCGAATGAGTGTTCTGTATATTCGCAGTATCATATCTGTATCTGCTCCCTAAGAGTGGTTAGCCAGAACTTTGAGAAGCCCTAAGCGTTTATTACATTCTGTTCGTATGTTATTGATGTGTGCTTTCCAGTTTAGCCGATTATCGAAAGTTACTCCTAGGTATTAAATGGAGGTAGCATAATCGAGCGGTCTGTTGTGTAATAGAAGTTGGTGCTGCTCTTCGTTCTTTATTTTGGAGAATACTATACACTTAGTCTTTTCTACAGAAAACATAAATCCTGTTTTTTGGGACCACTTTTCCAGATTGTCAAGGGCTTGCTGCATTAATCTTGTCATGGATCTTAGGTTACTGCCTTTTATGTATAATGTCAGGTCATCTGCATAGAGGAGGGACTTTATTGGAGAAGATATATTTTCAACAACGTCGTTAATAGCAATTAAGWATAAGGTAGTGCTAAGGACAGATCCCTRTGRCGTCCCATTTTCTAATTCTTTGGGAGAAGACATCTGACCATTGACGGCTACACGAAATGATCTGTTTTTTAGAAAATTTTCTATAAATTTAAGAATCTTTCCTTGAACTTTCCATTGTGCGAGTTTTTTTAGGATCGCAAATCGCCATGTACTATCATAAGCTCTCTTGATGTCGAAGAATACTGCTAGTACTTTTTGTTTGTTTGCATATCCTTCCAATATGTCAGATTCTAATTGTATCATGTTGTCAGTAGTTGACCTTGAAGGTCTGAATCCGTATTGGAATGGAAGAAAGAGTTTTTTATTTTCAAGATACCACATAAGTCTCTTATTAAGTATTTTTTCAAGCAATTTACACATACTGCAAGTAAGAGATATAGGTCTGTACGATACAGGATCAGATTTGTTTTTATTAGGTTTGCAGATTGGTATCACAACAGCTGTTGACCAGGAAACAGGGAATGTACCATCTTCAAGTAGAGTATTATATGCGTTTAGGAGATAGTGTTTGGCCGAAGGAGGAAGCATTTTTAGAACGACGAAAGAAATTCTATTAGGTCCTGGAGCGCCATTTTTGCAAACTTTAAGGGATTCTTCAAGTTCCTCGATTGTTATTAAGTGGTTGATTATATGATCATTTGTTAGATCAATATTCAAGGGCTGCTGTTCTACAGAATTTTTGTGTGACAGAAAGTTTGGATTGTAATTGGTATTTGCAGAAGCACTTTGAAATTGCTCGCTAATTGCTTCAACTATTTCGCAACTGGAAGTTATTAACGTGTTTCTTACAGTCAATGTAGCAATTTGATGAGAAGTTGGTGTGCCCTTTATCGCTCTGATTTTATTCCAGACTTCAGCAGCGGTAGTTTTACCAGTTATTGAAGACACATAGTTTTTCCATGATTCTTTTTTGCTTTTCTTGAGTATACGGCGAGATTTAGCTTTAAGGCGTTTGAATTCTATGAGATTTTCAGTGGTGTTGTGACGCTTAAGTTTACTGAAAGCATGTTTGCTTTCTTTTAGTGCTTCCCGGCATTCGTTGTTCCACCACGGTACTGGAAGGCGATTATCTGGAATAGAGGATTTTCCTATTGCAGTGGTAGCTGCTTGTGTAATGATCTCAACTAATTGATCAATCATTTCTATAGCTGAATTTGGAGCTTTGAGTGAATGAATCTTAGTACAAATGAGATCTGAGTATAGTTCCCAATTTGCCCTTGATATGTTCCATTTTGGAATCGGGGTATATTTCTGCTTAATGTACTGTAAATGATGAATTACAATTGGAAAGTGGTCGCTATTATAAAGTTCTTGTAGAACAGAAAAGTCTAGTAAGTGTGCTAGTGATGGATCACAGAGAGACAAATCCAGGGTAGAGAAGTTGCCAGTCGAAGCATTAAACCTAGTTTTTTGGTTGGAGTTCAGTAGAATCAAATTGGTTGTTTCAATGATTGTTTCTAGTATTTTGCCTTTTTTATTGGTTGCTGCTGCACCCCAGAATGGACTGTGGGCATTGAAATCACCCAGAATTATTCTGGGACTAGGAATTTGTTGGAGAATTCTGTTTAATTCGTTTTCAGAAACATCTCGATTTGGTGGAATATATATATATATTGCAGATCGTAATGGGTTCAGGGAAGTTGATTCTTGCTGCGACAACTTCTAGTTCAGAGTCTACGTTTACTTCTTGGGATGGAAATGATTCTTCAATATAAAGGGCCACACCTCCTGATGCAATGAATTCTGTCAATCTATTTTTGTAATAGGTTTTACACTTTTTTAAGTGATGAATTTTATTATGCTTAAAACGTGTTTCTTGGAGTGCTATGATTTTGGGTTCGAATTTGGATATTAGTAGTTGTAGATCCTCTAACTGGGCATAGTACCATTATAGAATGAAAATAATTGGTTAAAAGATGTTACTGTGTTAGGATACATCTGTTTCCCAATCAGATGACCATTCGTAGTTTTGATCAAGTTGTTTTAGAATTCYGTTTTTTATTTTTGTAATTCTGCTTTTGATACTGCGATCCAGAGGTTTTTGGGAGCGAACTGCATTAAGCATATTGAGGAATCCGTATACATTTCCTGTGTATTCGTTGAGTAAATGCATTAGGTCAGAAGACTGTTCAGCATTATTTAGAAAGTCTATAAAATGATCGTAGTCTAAAGGGTATTTTGTAGTTGAATCAAAGATATTTTTTATAGGTAGGAGTAAATCGTCAATATTTGTACTTTTTTGGTTATAAAGTGATCCAGTTGATGTTGTCCTCGCTTTCTTCGTCTTCTGTTTTAGAGTTTTTGTGTTGACAGGGAAGGGGGGTTGAAATGTGCTATCAGTTGAAACTTGTAAGTTTAACGGTGTTGTTTCATTGCTTATGTGTGTGTGTCGTGATTCATCGTCGATGCTTTCTGATGTAACACTGACTAGGCGTTTTTTCTGGTTGATTTTGGGACAATCAGTAGGTACTTCGAGAGTAGAATTTTGTATTTCAGATATAGAAGTAGGTTTAAAAATAGAAGAGGTTGACGGGTTACTAGTTTGTGTTAACGCTGGAGAAACGATTTGAGTATCATTTTCTTGGTACTGCGGAAGACAAGATGCTATTAATCTTGTATCTTGTATCGGAGATTCGGGGTGTGATTTATCAGTGTTCGTGGGACACTTTGTTGCTGTATAACCAGCTTACTTGCAAAGRAAATATGTCATATCGTCGAAAGTAAGAAAAATTCTGAAGTTAGTATCTTCATAACTAATAACAATTGATGAGGGAAGAACATAGTCTTCCGGTGGTGGCGTAATGATACTTGGCATCTAAAGCTTTCAACATGACTATAATCCTCATCTTGTATGCCCGTAGTGTAGTGATTGGTGATACAATATTTAGGCCTTGCTTTATAATGACATCTTCTAATGTACTATGAGGTATAGAGCTACTCACGTTTGATAGGAGAATACGTTTGGCTGGTGTTATGAGTTTTCTAATTTTGAGTTCTGTGTCTCGTATAGAAATTGTTTTGATACTTTCGGTGAGGTGATTTACTAAAGATTTCGAAGATAAACAAAAAGGGTCACATTTTTTAACACCTTCCAACCAAATAATCGTAAGGTTATTTGAAGGAGGATTCACTTCAAAATGGTACTGTGATGTTTTAGACGGTATTATAGACGAAGAAAAACTAAAGTTAGACGAAACTGGTAGCGATTTATTAGCGACTTACAAACTACTTTTTATGACACCTTTGCTCAATTTTGATACTTTTTTGTGAGTTTGTAACAAATATAATATCTGTATATAAGCAATTTCGCTCTCAATATTGTGGGGAAATTCGAACTACTAAAAGGAACTATTTTGATAATCACATAATAAAATCTACTAATAAGCAACGTGCATCTTGGGATATTATTAATTCTTACACATGTAAAACAACAAAAAACCAAGCTGTCCCTTTCTCTCTCACAACTAATAACATTAACGAGTTTTTTGTCAACATTGCTCAAAGTTTAGTCAATAAGTTGCCAAACAAAAATGTAAGTAAACTTGACACTTGTGAGTATACTGACAAGGTCAGTCCTAACCTTTCAGGAAGTAATTTTTAATAATGCTAGAGATGCTATAAAACAATTAAAAAATAGTAATTCACTTGATCCATATGGTATAAGTATTAAAATAATAAAGGTCCTACAGAACCTTATTACATTACCACTAACAAAAATTGATGCATTAGGGAATCTTGTTTTCCATCGTCATTGAAGATCTCAAAAGTTATACCAATTCATAAAAAAGGGGACGTTATGGACATAAACAATTATCGTTCTGTTCTTAGTAAAGTATTTGAAAAGCTATTAAAAACCCAAATTGACACCTATTTTAATAACGACAATTTATATTCAACATCGCAATTTGGCTTCCGATTCAACTGCTCAACCAGCCTGGCAGTCAATAAATTAAGTGAAAATATAATMGATGGATTTGAGTAAAAAAAAATACTTATGCATCTTTGGTTGACATTTCCAAGACTTTCAACTCATTAGCTCCAAGTGTTTTACTGAGCAAACTAAAATTATATTATTTTTGCTACAAATCAAACTACTACAATCTTATTTGGACAATAGGAAACAATATGTTTTTGTAAAACGAAGTGAATCCTCTAAAAAAGAAATTAAATATAGAGTACCACAAGGATCCGTCTTGGGTCGTACCTTGTTYGTCATCTTTATAAATGATTTGCCCTCTGCTCTACCTCAATCCAATTTAATTTTATTTGCAGATATACCACATCCTTTGCTTCTGAATGTTCTCTAGAAGCATTAACTTAAAGAATGCAAAGTGATCTAAAAAATATAACAGATTGGTTTACGAAAAACAAATTAATAATAAATGAAACGAAAACTCCAAAAATCTTTTTCTCTATGACTAAGTTGACAACTTATACAGATCCGGTAAAACTATTGGGTATTTATCTTGATACTAGTATGACGTGGGAGGCTGATACAAATTACTTGGTATGCAAATTAACTAAAAAAGTTTTTATTCTTCGGCAATTGGCACTATGTGTATCAAAAAAATCTTTATTAATTGCATATCATAGAATATTTCATAGCCTTATGGTCTACGGTATTTTTGTTTGGGGGCATTCCACCCATGCCACTGATGTCTTTAGGATGCAAAGAAAGTGCGTCAGAATCATTGCAGGTTTCTCTTATCGAGAAGACTGTCGTGAAGCATTTATACAATTGAAAATCCTCACAGTTCCGTGTTCATATATATTTCAATGTTTATTATTTATCCACAAAAATATTTTTTTTATAAATGTTACGACCATACTTATGCTACCAGAAATTATAACTTGTATAGACCTAACTTCTTAAGATTATCGAAATCAAGGAACAGCAGTAGATATTATTGTGTTAGATTTAATAATACGCTACCTTCGTATATTAAGAATCTTCCTTTTGAATCATTTAGACACTAAATTAAAATAATTTTTATTGAAAATGCTTTCTATTCTTTCGATGAATATTTATGTTTTTCATTTGTTTTATTGTAGTTATATCTAATATTGACGAGTGTAAAATTTTGTATAAATTTTGAACACAATAAATTATCTATCTAAAATTATAATCTATCTGTCTAAAATTATCTATCTAAATAAAAAAATATTAACGTAATTTTTATTTACTTCCTCTTACAATTTCAGTTAAAAACACAAGTAACGCTAGTGTATATCCTACAAAAAGTGCATAAAACGCTAATTGAGCATCACGTAGCGAAAATAAATCATCGGGAATTCTGTTTCCAAATTTTTTCATTTGCTGGATCATGGTGCCAGTAGATGTAACATCTTGGTACCATTTTACAGTTAACCCAGCTTCAAACAGTTTCGTAATCGCGTGTTTAAAAGTAGTTAAAAACGGGGAACCTTTTGGAAACACACTGACCAGTAGGAAAGTCTGTAAACATTCATTTGTACCATGTTGAAGTGGTGATCCGTCTTCTGCCACAAATTCGACTTTTACGATATGTTCCACATTTTGTTTTCGTCCCAAAACCGCCAATATTCGAGTATAAACTGCGTCTTTATACGAACCCTTGTAGTTTTTTATTTGCTTTGTTTTCAAACTTTTGATAAAATCTGTTGTATCAAAATCCAAATACCAACCCGAAGACGCGATTTGTTGTAGTCCAGGTTGATCCAGTTCTACCAACGTGTTAATGTCCTCGTGAAAGATCGTTGTAGTAAAATCGGTGAAAACAGATCCTTGAATGATCCCCATTATGATAATATTCAGAACCATGCAAGAACCCAAAAACATATACTGGTTAGACAGTGGTACCACATTGATAGGATTCCTAAATAAAACCGCACACATCTCCCATGTAACTGTGGCCAAATCGCGAGATGAGTTAAAAACAATCCAAACAAAAATGCAACAAATCCACATGAAGAAGAATCGAAACCATCAAAAATGAAGAAAAAAGCCTTCCATTGTGGCACTTTTAACGCTTTTGGAATCACCGGACAAACTTGATCGTAACTGAATGGTACTGTCACTTCAAGTTCGCGCGTTTGGTAGTCTATCAGAAACCAATCATTAGCACTAAAATCCACTTTGCGGGAAACCACGTCACTTAGACTACCAGTGATGGTACCATTTTTCAGTACTTGACCATGACTCTCATCGATGAAAACTGAAAAGTTCAAGTAGTTATAGAGACATTTCAAAAGACAACCGTCCATTCCTATGAAATCAACAGTTTTCAAGTCGCTATAAATCGGATTGTGTAAGATGTAGGTTGGAATTTGCTTGAGAGCAGTGAGTGGTCGCTTAAACAAGGAGACTTTAAAGGGATATCCTTGGAAATTTTGAAGCGAATTRGATACTAACAAAAAATTATCTAGGGAATAAATTTGAGTCACCCCCCATGTATTGCCATTCTTTATGAAAGGATAGTTGTTCAAACGAACAATTTTCATTTTTTTTATAAAATTTAACATTTCGACAAGTTTGTCGCGTTTTAGATTTACTATTTTAGTTTAAGTTGAAAATTGTATATAATCAAATTGTTTTTATAATAAATTATAAATAAATTTATAATAGTACAACAGCGACTGTTATTTGTTCCACAAACCCTTAAGCTTCGCCGAACAATGGTAAACAAATAAACTGTTACAAAAGCAACCTTGCGCAATCAGATTTGCCACTTCATGATTGGTCCAGAGTAACTTAAGGACCTGATTGATTTCTTTCCTGAGGGTTTTGCAGTCGGAGGATGTAAACAGAATTGCAAAAGTTGCTCTTGCTTCCGGTACTATTTCGGTCCTATCTTCTTCTAGAAATGCTAATAAAACTTTAACATTCCACACAATTATGACATGGCCCTCGTACGAGTCTGACGAAACTGTTTTAATTTTAAACAACTCTTTATCACTCACTTCTACATACTCATCAATACATTTGTTTAAAAACGAGATACTATTTTTATCTAAACTTTTCTCTTTTATTATAATTGAAAAGTTTAGACTTTTCATTAAAACAACGATTCCGTCTAAATCGATTTGGTGAATGCCATCAAATAAAAAAGTAAAAGTCAAATGACTAACTAAAATAAAATGCTTTTGATAGACGTTTAGAAGCTTTTCTTTGTCATTATTGTGAGGCACCTCAAGTAAACAAATTATCACTTGGAAGTTAAAACAACAATCAAAGTAAATACGTGTAGTGGCATAGTGTAACTAATAGGAAGTCTCCACAAATCTTTATTTGTTTCAACTTTGAATATTTTATCACAACTTGAGTGGACACGCGTCAAATTTATTTTCATCTTGTTATTGACTATTTAATTAATAACTTGTTATGAAAATTTTTTTCTTCAAAAAATCTATACATATTTATAGAGACTTGTCCTGACTGACCTATCGACCCACAGCCTAAACCGCTGGAGACAGAAATTTGAAATTTTCACAGTAGATACCTTTTATAACGTAAGCATCCAATAAGAAAGGGTTTTTGGAAAATCAACCCCTAAGGGGGTTTTAAATGGGGTGGTGAATTCGAAGTTTTAAAGCTATAGGTATGAAAATTGGTATTTAGGCTAAATAAAAAATAAAAAAATACGTATTTTACCATTTTTGGAAATTTCACCCCCAAGGGGGTTGAACAAAGGTAAAAAATCGTAAAATATTTGTATTTTTTTTAAAGTTAAATTAATGAAAATTGGTATTTGGGCTCTCAGTTAAAAACAAAAAACACGTGTTTTAGGATTTTAGAAAATTTATTCCCAAAGGGGTCAAACAAGGGATGAAAATTTTTATAAATATTTATAAATTCGTCATTTTTGAAGTTATATTTATGAAAATTGGGATTTGGGCTATCGGTTAAAAATGAAGAAACACGTGTTTTAGGATTTTTGAAAATTCCACCCTCTAGGGGGTTAAACAGGCATGACAATTTGTATTAAAATATGTCATTTATAAAGTGAAATCCTTAAAAATTTGTATTTAGGCTTTCGATTAAGAATCAAGTAATAGGTGTTTCAGGATTTTTAGAAATTTCACCCTCAAAGGGGTTGAACAAGGGTAAAACTTTGTAAAATATTCGGTTTTTTTTAAGTTAAATCTATGAAAATTGGTATTTGGGTGTTCAGTTAAAAATAAAATAGCACGTGTTTCAAGATTTTGGAGAATTCTATGTCTAAGGGGTCAAACAAGGGATGAAAGTTTGTATAAATATGTGTTACAGTTAAACATGGAATGAAAATTTGTATCAAGATTTGTCATTGTTAAGTAATATCCATGAAATAAGACTTAAAATTTTACGGTTTTTAAATAAGTTATAAAAGACTTTATTTTTACTACGAAGTTCATAATAAATTATGTGTTGCTATATTTTGTTAGTAAGTTTCTTCTGCGTTTTGAAGTAGTTGTGGATGTCAAACTACCACGCGAGCGAAGCCGCAGGCAACAGCTAGTTTTCTATATAGGTTTTACTTTTTCGAACGAGAAACCCTCGATATCTCGGCCATTTGAAGTCGTATCGCTATGAAACTTGTACCAATCGATTCTACGTCGAAAAAAAAAGTGAAATTTTTGTCTGTCTGGTATTTCTGCGAACCGCGATAACTCTTCACAGAATTATTCTTTTTCGATGAAATTTGGCCAGTAGGTGCCTCTCGGCCGCCCTAAGAACCCTATTGATTTTGGAGCCGATCGGCTGACGGAAACGATTATTATCACTAAAATTCGGGAAAAGTGAGGTTATGACCGCATATTACACACCTCTAACCAACACGGCATCGCATGGGAGACCGGTTAGAGTTAGAGTGAGCGCCGTGGCGCGTTAAGCTTGAATCAAGTGAGCCCCATCGGGTGCGCAGCCCTCGTGAGCCCCACTTGGGGGACGCAGCCTCCGTAAACCCTAATCGGGGACGTTGCGTTGCCTTAGTGAGACCCATTGRGGGCGCAGCCCCCGTAAGCCCCATTGGAGACGCAGCTCCCGTGAGCCCCACTCAACTAAAAAATTAGATTAGATTGACCGACCATTAAAGAAAAWTTTTTTTTTCAATTTCGGTGTTAGAATAAGTCTATTCCAGCACCCAAATGACGTCATTTGCGTGCTGGAATAAGTCGTTCGCGGTAATTTAATTTTAGTGACGAACTTTCTTCACAATTCATTTTCAAATGAGAAAATAAGAATAATTTTTATTTTTTACAGCCGCCTAAAATTATTCCACACATAAATGTCGCCAACCGTCGCAAAATTCTCTAGAAAAAAAATTTAATTTTCGTTTTTTAATTTATAAAATGATATAAAGCGGCGAAATAGAAAAAATAGTATAAAGCTTGTTGCAGAAGGTTCTTCAAGCACTCATTTGTTTCTCAACTCGCCGCTACGCGGCTCGTTTCGGAATTTCAAATTTGTGCTTGATACATACCATCTGCAACTTGTACTTTAATACCCTTCTAAAGCGCCATCCAGCCAGTAGCCAATCTCCGCAAATATACTATTCTTTTCGCCTTTTCTCATCGAATAAAGGCAAATTAAGGATCAAGTCACATCAATTCCCGTAAAGAGCTAAGCAATTTAAAAAGCAACAAACCATAATTACAAAACGGGGACCTTCTTCTATTTAATTTTATTTACTTTTAGGCCTTGTAAGTTTTGTTTATTAAAGAAATTATCGGGTATTAGAAAATATTACATAAATAATAAACGATAATTAATTTAAAAATGTATTTTGAATTAAATTGGCATATTAGAGAAGATTGCCAATTTAATTTCAAAAGATAGGCTACTTTGATTAAAAAATGTTTGCGCTAAAAGGACAAAAATAAAAAACTTTTTTGCAATAAATGTTTATTGTTTTTGTGATAATGTGCATTATTCAGTACATGAAACTTAATAATTCTTGTTGTGAAGAATTTCTCCAATAAATACTAAAATAGATCCTACATAACCTATAATAATCATATAAAAAGGAACTTGAAGATCATACAACGAGAAAGACTGAGTCTTCGACTTGTTTCTATTTAGATTAATCCAATTTTCAAGAATCATGCTATCAACAACATCCTCGTACCATTTTTTAGTCAAGCCGGCTTCCAAAAGTTTGGTAAGAATGTTGTTAAAAACAGTGAGAAAAGCGGAACCTTTGGGAACAATATTTGTGATTCCAAATGTCTGAATGCACTCATCAACGATGTGTATGAGCGGCCATCCATCTTCATCTAAATATTTAGACCTCACTATAAAATTCAGGTAGGATATTGTATCAGTGGTTGCAATATTGCGATGATAAGCAACCCAATCATAAACATTAGGAGGTAATGGAATGGTCCTATTTCTTAATTTTTCAAATATACTGGAATTATCTTTTCTGATGAAATAAAAAATTGATGATCCCAATGGTAGTTCTGACTCAATCATTTCGTCAATTGTGTTTATATCAGGATAAAATGATGTTGTGGTAAAGCTTTGAAAGAGGAATCCTTGAATTATTCCCATTATGACAATATTGAAGCCCATGCAAGAAGTCAAAAAGAAAATTTGACTAAAATTTGGATGCACATTTGTTGGAACTCCCACTAAAAATTTAGTGATTGTAGAGAAAGCTTTGCTCAATTTTTCTGTTTTGAGAAAGTACCAAAACACGGAACAGACAACAAATGTGCAAATTATCGAAATCCAGGCCGATTGTTTAAAGCATCGAAAAGTACTCGACCATTTATACACTTTGAGAGCTTTTGGAACAGCCAAACACACTTTTTCAGTCAAGCGGGGGACCGTAAATTCGAGTTTATTGGTGTTGTAGCTTAGCAAATAGCGACTGTTGGCGCTAAAGATTATTCTGCGGTCWATTATGTCWYCAATAGCACCAGTCGCTGTACCATTTTTATAAATGTAACCGTAATAATTCGGGGTACTGTTAACAATCGTGATATCAAAATTGAGAGACTTGGATAAAGTCCCTAAAACCATGCCATCAACGCCTGCAAAATTTTTGGAATAACTCAAATTTTTGTAAATAAGATTATCGCTCAGAAATTTAGGTAAACTTGTAATAGCTGATGGTGACATTGGAAAAATGCCGATTTTGAGCGGAAATTGATTGAAATTAATCAACGCATTTGTGATAACTCGGGGGTTCTGAACAATTTCTTGCATTCTGTAACTATTGGTCATCCCCCAAAAACCATCTCTTTTAACAAACGGGCGATAGACATAAACTTCAGAATCACAAAAGCATGAAGTTTGAGCAATTATATTAAACACGTTGTAGTCAGTCCACAACCGCTTTAAAATTGCACTAATTTGAAATCTTATAATTTCGCAAGTTTCTGTAGAAAAGGTGAAGGCAAAATGTATAATATAAGTGGCTCTGGCTTCAGGAATTACAACCTGGAAATCTTGATCCAAAAAATCATGAAGCGAGTCAACGTCCCAGATTATGATGAAATAGCCTTTGGAAGAATCAGAAGAGAGTCGTTTGAGTTGAGAGAGTTCTTGCTCATCTATTGGATCAAAATTTTGTTTAACTGTACTATAAGTGTGGTTGGTGAAAGTACGTTTTGGGGAATTCCGTCCAGGTAAAAAAAATTCTTGCATTCGCAAAACCACTAGCAAATTTAAACTGTTGATTTGTTTCAATAGAGTAACAGTGTAATGGTTTAGGTCGTGTTGGTGCTCATCTGTTTGCAAAACTTGAACTGTTAATGAATTCACTAGAAGAAACTGCTTTTTGCAAACGTGCCAAAAATTGTCAGAGTAAAAGGAACATTGGTTTAGAAGATTATCGCTAGTTTGCATTAGAGTATTTCCAAATAAATTCTTAACAAAAATTATAGTTATTGTGAAAATTAAAAGTATCATTGTTTGAATATCGTTGTCTCAGTTATCGTCTTCAGTAACGTAATGAATGCTTTTATTTGCTTATTCATAGATAAAAGCACCATTAAGTAACGTTTTAGATACTAAATGGGTTGTTATTTTTTATTCTCTTTTCATTAAAATTTCACACAGAAAAACATAAATCGAACAAGTGCGACTTAAAAGAATTACAAAAAAGCTCTCCGAATATCAATCAAAGAAAATGATTTTATCCTAATTTGTTTCGTGTACGATGAGGACAAAACGGTGTGTGGAGTCAGTTGACAGCCTCTTCACTTTATAAAATTTGACTTCATTAGAAAATGTTTCTAGATTTTGACCATAAATATAAGCAGTAATTGATACGATGTGTTTTTTGGTCTATTAAAAACACTTTTTTTGTATACGCTCCCGAAAATTGCTGTTTTAGAGACTCATTTGAGTCAGTGCTTCATAAGTCCAGTGATGGGATGGAGCCGATGGTCGGCAGTTGTCGGTATTCCAGCATTGGGATGGGTCGATGGAGAGTTGACGAAAATTGATAAATCGTTTGCTCAAATTATTAAGAATTTTGACTATGAGTAATCACTTATCGCATTTGACTTGTTTTGAAAGGAATAAAATAATATTTGAAACGTTTCTTTAAAATTAAAAATTGATCTGATTCATGGTTTTGATGTCAAAAGTCACCATTTCACAAAATAATTAATTTATTGTTTTATTTAGTAATAAATTTATTAATTAATATAGAAGTCAAGGGTTGTTTACTATTTATCAACAGTAAAGGATTTCATGTGATTTTGGAAATTTTTCACAGAAATCGAGTTCAGCCGTGTCCGCAGTGTTTTATCCGTATTTTAATTCAGAAATAGCGTAATCCGAATTACATAGTTATTTACTTTGCATTATTGTCAAACGTCAAATTAATTGCGAATTAAATTTGGGGCGGTTATTATCGTATCGTATAAGATATCGTAAATTTCGAACTTAACCAATTTATACCTAATTATTTTTTATCGTCTGAGTCGCACCATTACGGCCAACCAGAACATTCTTGTTTCATTTTTAAAAATCTATTTACTTAATCTGTAAAAAGTCCCTTGGTGTTTGTCTCTTTGTTACATTGCACAACATCGTATTCCCATGCTTCTAATATTCGTGTAATAAACATAACCGAGTTCGACAGCTTTTCTTAATTCGTCAGCAACATAACTACCGGTGAATTGACGTTCTTCGGGTTTATGATAACAATCGTTTTTATTTGAAATTTCAACACATGTTTTGCATAAAGGGATGGTTAATTTACTTTTGTAAACGGTAAGGTAAAACTGGATGATACAAATGTTGTAGAGGCAATACTATACATTTAATAATTCCTTCAAAAGTTGTTATGTCAATATTGAAACAATCATTCCCTACATAGATTTCTTTAGGTGACCTATTGGGTACTCTCCGTACAAGGAACAAACATCGTAGTACTTGATTTACCCGTTTTCTTCACATTTATAATATAACTTGCACACATTTGTGCGACCTCCAAAGAAACAATCTCTAGGGTTCAGCAGTGTATACGAATCTAAATTGTGTTCATTCACAAAACGATTTAAATTTGGATTATTTTTTACTACATTACGGAAAGCACACAAATAGTTCGTAAATTGCATCCTAATTTGCGAATTTTTTCTTCTTTCGCAAAAGTATTTTTGCGCCTGAGAATAAGTGCATCATGTTTATTGTTCAAATTAGAAGTTTGGTTGAAAAAACATTTTTCACAGCCATGTCACCAACATCCGTAAAATTCAAACACGCTATTGGTGTCTTGACAAAATCTGTCAACCACAGAACACCCAAGGATGATAAAACTATAGAGGATTGCTCAGGCGCTATGCTACAATGTACGCCAACCTCCACTCTGGGATGACGTCACGTCTAGCCCTCGACTAGTTGTTGCACGGTTCTCGCCGCTGCTCTGGTGCATTGTTTTTCTGTTAAGTTTATAGCTGCTTATATTTGTGCGGTATTTTTATATGGTATCTATCCTATATATTTTCGTATAGAATGCCAGGGACAAGATGTGCCGTTTTTGGCTGTAATAACAGCC
>NW_025400985.1:13211527-13224742 GCF_015345945.1 Tribolium madens | reverse complement strand
AAACATGAAAAAAACAATTTGGCAAGCAGGAAAAAAATTAAATTAATGAACGATAAGCTTAAATATTACAAAAGTAAATATCGAAATAAACAAGACACTAAAAGTAGTGGAAAAAGTTCTCAAATATCAATAGATCTATTGAAAACAGTTTTTACGAAAAATCAAATTGCGATTATTTGCAATAAAAGAAAGTGGGTAAAATGGAACCAAGAGGAAATGGCAATTGCGTTCACTTTAAGGTACTATAGCAAAAAGTGCTATCTTTATTTAAAAAACAAATTGCATTATCCATTACCTGGACTCTCCACATTAAGACGTTGGGCACTAAATATAAACATCAGCCAAGGAGTTTGTAAGAGCATTCTGATGTTTCTTGAGTTAGCCGGTGAGAACATGACTGAATTCGAAAAAACTGTGGTGCTTCAGTTTGACGAAGTAAAAGTAAAATATGTGCGAGAATACGATACAAGAAAAGACATGGTCATTGGGCCTTACAATTATATGCAAGTTGTAATGGCTCGAGGCTTATTTGCTAACTGGAAGCAACCAGTTTATCTTGGTTTTGATCAAAAAATGACAAAAGACATTTTAATGGAAGTAATCAGTGAACTTCACAAAATTAGTTTCAGTGTGATTGCGTGTGTCAGTGACTGTGGTGGTAGCAATGTAGGATTATGGAGTGAACTAAATGTTAATCATGAAAATACATTTTTTCAACACCCTGTGGACTAATAACAACGTTTATATGTTTGCCGATGCCCCTCATCTATTAAAACTTTTGAGAAATTGGTTACTAGATAAAGGTTTCCAATTAAACGATAATACTATAATTGACAAAACCCCTTTAGAAAGTTTATTGGAACTAAATAAGCAAGAAGTCAATCCTTGTTACAAACTGACTGACAAGCATATATTGTGCCAAAATACACAAAGGCAGAACGTTCGTTTGGCTGCCCAATTGATATCGAATACAGTTGGATGTGCATTAATAAGGCAAAAACCTGGACTAGACAAGRAAAAAGCCGAAAATTTKGGTRAATTCATATGCGTTATGAATACATGGTTCGACATATTCAACAGTTATAGWGAGAAAGGTACCGTTCCAACAAAAAATGCATACGGCGTTGACCTAGAGACTCAAAATTCCTATTTAAATCAAGTCTCAAAAATTATTTGTGAAATGCTACCGATYGGAAAGAATTCATTGCAGACTTTTCAAAAAGGTATCATAATGAGTATCAAATCTCTACAATTGCTATTTCATGACATGAAAAATCTTTTCAATATACGGTATTTATGCACCCACAAACTAAACCAAGATTCATTGGAAAATTTTTTCTTCCAMATAAGAAGCAGAGGTCCTAACGAACATCCATCTCCGTTAGAAGCAATGTACAGGATTAGACTCATTATTTTGGGTAAAAATCCAGGTATTCTGGAAACGTCAAMCAACACAACAGACCAATCTCCAAATTTAGAAGAGTACGTAGTAGCTTCGGTTTTAAATTGTGGATTAGATCTTACAGCAGATACATCAGAATTAATTCAATCAAGCAGTACGTCTTTTGAATCAAGCGCCTCCGACACGCTGTCACAAGATGATCTTACCAAAAATGAGATAACCCATGATGCTCTAGAATATATAGCAGGATATTTGTTGAAGAAACACAAAAATCTTCTATCTACATTTAATTTTGGGGATTTTACGTACAAAGAAGGGGAAGAACATAGTTATAACTTGCCTTCTTGGGTTCAACAATTATCATATGGAGGACTTATAAAACCTACTACAGAATGGTTAAACATTATCAAAAAATGGAACATATATTTTGAACATGTTCATGGAAAGGATACAAKTAAGTCAACGCCGGATACCGTAAAAAAATTAACAGCAAAAATTAAAAAACGTTCCAATATTCCTGTGGAAGTCGTTAAAAGTTTTTGCAAACTTCGTGTCATAATTCGCATGAACTACTGCAACAAAAAAGACCAAGAGGAGAAACAAGGCTCTTCAAAACGAAAAATAACTGGAGTAAATGAAAGCCGCCGAAAAAAACGAAAAATGTCGAAAATTGTTAACTAGTTTTTTTTGTATCTTTATGCGTTTAAAAATATAAATTTTATTTCTTTTCTTTACATTTTTGTTAACCGTGTAAAACAATTAGAATGGGTTAATGTATTATTGCGTTAATTATCACTATCATTATCCAAAAATTGGAATCGCTTTAGCAGCGCACTTGCATTCGTTGAGCGCTGGGCTAGACGTGACGTCACTCACAGCGTCATCCGTGGCGGACAAATTCGTGCACCTGAGCAATCCTCTATCAGTTTACCATCCTTGCAGAACACCTACAAAATAGAACGCCTACTTAATGGTTTTAAAAAGTTTCTTTGTGGCGTCATCATACGTCCGGCCCGTGAACTAGAAAAGGCGGCAATTTTGAAAATATGTTTTGTTTCAATTTATTATTTTTTATTAAAATTAAATCAAAAATACAAAATACATGTTTTAGACAAAATTTATTTTTAAAATACAATCACATTTTTTATATTACTTTAATTTACATTAATTATTATTTTCTAGAGGCTAATAATTAAAAAAAACCGCCTGGTTCCCTGTATATAGGTATATTTATACCTTCCACTGGAGTCACTCTTTTTCGTGGACTATAAAACCACATTTTCGATAATTCTACATCTTCTTTTAGTGTTGTGGAAAAAGACAGATCAATGGTGGTATTGGTAACTTCTGGTGAAAGGTCAATTTTCATCTGATCTGAAGAATGTTATGGGTTGAGAAAATTAAGAATTAAGTTTTAAAATCTTACCCACTTTTGGTACCGACACCGACGACGCATGTTTCCGCAACTCCTCACTGTTATATATATATATATATATACGTGTATCTTTCTTTAATAAGAAAGAAGTTAGAAAGTGATGTTAACTGAACTTACCTTGACAAATATTAACAGAACGCAAGAAGTTGGGGAACAGACTTTTGAACACACTGGAGCTCTTAATTTAGTCTGGCAAAAAGTGGCTCCTTTTTCGGACGCGGAAACCGAAAGAGAGGCCCAGATTTAAATGGGAAGCCCACCACAGTAAAACAAGTTTGTTTGTGGAAACTCATTCTAAACAATTAGCAATTATTATCGTAGATTAGTACAAAAATCAATTTTACCTCAAATTCCAGGAATTTATCTTACAAACAAGACTCAATTTTGTGTTTTTTCATTGATTGCGTTGACAGTTCAAATTTTGAAATCATGACCAACTTGTTTCAAATTTCAATCCCGCACACTTCACGCCGATAAATTAGATTTCTTTCTTTTATTATAAATCTAACAAAAAAGCTGGAACCTAAATTTGTTGTTTATGTTGTGTGTCTACACCTATCGCCTACCTTTGAATGAAATTTTAAAATAAAAATAACATTCGCAAAAAATAAATAAACTTTATTATGAGAATGCTAATCGCGACCTCTGACGGCCGGACCAGAACTAAAATTTATCGAAAACGGTCTGGGCTATACTAGTCGGCTACCCCTGCTGTCAACTAACAATGACCCATTCAACCGGACCTCTCGACCATTACCAGCATGACATATTAATATTTTCGGTTTGCATTAACCATGACAACCAAGTAATAGCTGTTTTAGACTGATTGTCGCTACAACGGTAACCGTTTTTAGGTATAATACCAATAGTTTCAGATTCCAAAAAAGGATCAACATTATTAATTTTTAAGAAACATTCTCTAAATTTTATCTAAATTACATCTAAAATACAATATTTTAAAATTTCGTCTTTTAAATTAAAAACATAATTATTAGCAACTTGTTCTTTATGCCATGTTAAAAAATCAGCTCGTTCTTAAGTTTTCATGGTGTCGCAGCCATAGTAGAGTTCATAGAAACCAAGAAGGATATCGATAGGCGAAGCCAATGCGTACTCAGTGTAGTGGGGAAAAATAGGCAGTGGCGTAACACAGAACCATTCTGTGATAAAAAGGGARTTGTAAAGTTGCTTTTCCTTTTCGTGTATTCATTGATTGAGATATTAAATATAAACAATTTATACGATGCTCCACGATTATTTAAAATATACTGTGATATTAATTTTTATATAAATAAAAGACAAACAGAAAGTAACGAATAGATTTGTTTATTAAAAATGTAAACATATTAAAAAACAATTTTTGTATCATAATTAATTTTAATTAATTTTTCAAAGTTAACATTTATAAGCTGCCCTTGTTAATAAGTAGGTATATTAAACATTTTTTAGTGATGTTTTGTTTTCATACCTAGTCAATAAGATGTAAGAAGATGAACACTCAAATTTTTACAAAAAGTATTTTTATGAGTTTAAATCAGAATTACAGGCGATTAATTTTTTATATAACTGATGGGCCATAGTAATTTCAAATTGTCACTTTATATTCGTAAGTCAAAATAGAATTTTTTACTATAAAACTAATAAAATATATTTACTTTTCTTATAGTTAATGTTTATGCAATGGTAGGTATACCTACATTTTGATAACTATTTTAAAATTTAAAATTTATTTTTTTCATTATACTACAATATAATGTATTATGTAATAAAAAATATAGGTACGTCTGCAGCTCAACTTGTACACTGCAAATAGTGATTAAAGACTTGTGGTTTGGAAATGGACTTTATTTTGATAATAATTTGAACCTTGTTGAACAATTTCTAATACTTTCTCAAATGGTTACTGAGTATTGCAATTTATAAAAGAACAAATGCCTTAAAAATGTTATTTATTAATAAAGTAATAAAATATTTTCATTACAGTATATGGATTATTTGTTTCCTTCAAATAAATAAGTGCGAATACACGCCACTGCTCTCAGCTGATTTCAGAACTCCCCTATATTTACGAATGAATTCGTCCGCGACGAGTTTTCGTCTCTGTGCATCCCTTCTACATAATGTTTGTTAGGAATACGGCCAATATAATTGAAATTGTTATTAGTGTTAAAAAAATGCGGAAAATAACCTTTAGTTTTTCAAATTTAAAAGCTTCCGGAAATTTAGATAACGGTAATTGTATAAAATTAAGAATATCTAAAAATGTGATTGATTTACTACATCTTATTGTAATAATTTTAGTCCCGGTCCGATTTCCATCGTGAAACATTTTGAAAAACATATTGTAATATGAAACCGCCATCAAACCCTTTCATATTATGAGCTATTGCATATAGGTTAAATTTTTTTTGATTTTTCAGCAATGTATTCCAAAATTGATGTAACAGGTTTGTCAAAGAAAATATTTTGTCTTAATCCACAGTAATCACATCTTTCGTTTTCATCTAATTGTTCAAATTTTGTACAATTGCTACAAGCTTGCTGCGTTACACACAAATTGACTTCATGAACTGTACTGTTTTTATCATCAAACTTTTTATCTTGGGTAGTTTCAAAATCATAAAAAATAAATAAAGCTAATTTATTGTTTGCATCAAATTTGTCTTTATTTATTTTGCTTGGTTGCATATAACATAAATGCCTGATGGGCTTATTTTGCTGACAAACATTACAATAACTTCCAAATATGTTTATCACATTTAGAACATTTCATAATTTTTTTACAAACATTGTTTCTAATGCTAAACCTTAAAATTACGTTGACAATCATTGCATTTTATTAAAGCACTATCGGTTTTACATGGAGGTTGTGAATGGCAGCACGGACAAATATAGGGACAACTCTTATATCTATCTTGTCTGGAATAGCGAATATGACATAAATCGCAGTAATACGAGGTAGAAAATCCTCCTGTTAAACTTAGTATGACATTATAATGATTATTTTCTAAGATTAAATTATTTTTTTTCTCTTCATGGGATTTCGGTCCCTCAAAATACATCGAACAACCGTCCCGGCTATTATAAACTACTATGACATAGTCACTAAAAAAAATTGAAATTTTTGAATATGTGTATAATTACCACCGTTAGGGTCTAAATCAACATCTAAATCTAAAAGGATTTTACCTTTTAAACCCGAGATTTTATTTAAACAGTTTTTGTTTAAATTGTTATCACAGTACTCTTTACCAACAACTAAAGCGTACCCTAAACACCGATTATTTATATTTTCAATTACATATATACTATTTTTTGCACACCAAATTCTGTGAAACATACACATTTTCCATCCAATGCTGAAATTTCACGGCCAGTCGGTAAACGCACTCTGTCTACACGAATTTCCAAGTTGTCGTTGGAGAAAAACGTGCTGTTGCTTTGAAGTACTGCGCTCCTATGACGTTTAAGATTTCGTTAGCTGATATTTCAGAGAATTTTCTAAATGATATTTCCACTGGTTTTTGTGGAAAGCTTTCATTGTTCATCGTTATATCGACAATATCTTCAGGTTGAAAATTATTCCCAAGGTAATTTAGTACTTCTTCTATTGTTTTCTATAAAAAAAAACTATTAATTTTATACGAAAAAATAAACAAATAGAAAAAGTATTACCATCAACCACTGCAGAGGGTTTGAGAAATATTCTTCAGTTAATTCCTTTAGAGTAAATGTCACATTTCGACTTTCAGTTGAATTTTTTAATAAATCTCTTCGTGAAACCTCCAACTAAAATATGCTTATATGAGTCACTGGTGATAGATTTTTGCCTACTTTGATCTAAATAAAAAAAATTAAAAAATGGTTATTATAACTTACAGAACGAAGTTCTAAAGTATATTACCTTTACTTAAATTTATTGTGTCAAGGTTTCCATAACCTGTCTGGTGTTGAACAACGGTTTTCTTGTGAGTACCTAATAATGTAAAAATTGTATTGTGAAAAAAAAAACAAAAAGGGAAACTTACAGATTGGTGTAGATGACATTACCAGCTTCATTCCATCCTTGTCCACTCTGTGTTATGATGTTTAACAACGCACTTGCTTTAACTGGTAATGTTCTTGGCATGGAACCCAAAATGTTTTGACTAAATTGTTCAGATTGTTTTATTTGATTATGTTCCTTTTTAGGATACAGTATTGGTATAGTAACGGGTTCCCGCTAACGACTTGTAATTTTTAGATATTTTTGAAGCACTTGATTATACAAAGTCCATTTTTTATTATTATCAAAGTTTTTCATGTCTATGATTCTTTTCATTTGGTAATCTAAATCATTAAGAGTGTTTGTTTGAGTGCTTTTGTTATTATGTAAACGTTCTAGCTCGTATGAATCAATAAGTACCATTTTTTTCCATTATTATTTACTTCTACTAAATAAATGACCAAGCACCCTTGAAATTATTGGAGCTAACAAAAGCGGTAAAAAAGCACCTGCTTTTTGTATAATTAATTTTTTCTTCCGCTGAACAGATACTCGTAATTTACGATTGACTAAATCTCTCAGTATTTTCTTATGTTTCTCTAATTTACTCTTTTGTGAACTGTTTAAAGGAATTTTCCCTAGTAATGTGTTGTGGGCACACTCACATATATAATGTACCAAGTTTTTATCAGTAGAATTAAGAATTGATTTACGATATCCTGTTATTGTTCTATGCAAAAAAAATAATTTAATCGTAACTCGACGTTTCTTTCTAACGTCCGTGACATCTCATATACAACTGACAAATAAATTACTTACTTTTTTAGGGATGTAGGTATAAGAGGGTTCTTCATAAATCGTTTGGAGTATTTTGTTTTAAATCAATCAACAAATAACCGTGAGGTCTCATGGTGGCATCTTTGTAAGATTCTTGCACAAACTTTACATTTTCTGGAAAAGTCTGTCTAGCCAAGAAATTAATTTGAGCTTTATCACGAGAATTTTTAAAATAAACAATATAATTTGGATTCAAAGAAATATCTCTCTGACCTTTCCCTTGGTGAAACAAATTTTGCGTAATGTAGAAAACACTGAGGTTTCGATGATGGCTACCTCTAGTAAAAATATCCACCCCACTACTACTCGCCTCTCTTATCAGATTATCCAAAATTATCAATGTCGATTTTACACCATCAAACTCATTCATATCAGGAACACCCTGACGAAATTCAATTCTTTGTAGGTTGTGATTGATACAATTATTATTATTTTGATACAATGGCTGCCATTTATCATAAAACCAAAGCACTCGCTCAAACTCAGTATCACAGATCAAATTCAAGTGGATTAAAAATCGTATGACAAAGTGCGTTTTTCCACATGCAGTTGGACCAGCAACAATATCTGTAAATGGCGATTTGAATCGTAAGTCCATTCTTCTTGCTTTTATCCAAATATCTAGCTTCTTACGTTATTTAATAACAAAACAAAAATTATAATTTACAATGATGTACAAGATGTAACACCCCAATCTTGCACAGACAACGTACAGGGTGCCCAAGGCGGTACCACTAGAGTAAGAAAAAAGGTGCCGTATTACTCATTTTTAAGAAGAGCGTGGTTCCCCGAATCATATGACAAGGATGAAATAGAGAACGAAAGCGGAATTGAGGATGACCGGGATTAGTTTACATATGCATTAATAATAAAGTTATAAAAGTAAATATACATTTTTTATTTTGCCAACATTTTATTGTTTTCATTAAATTTATATCAACAAATCCTCGCATTTAATTGTAAAAAGTTTTATACACATCTTCATAATCAAACTTTAGAAAGTGCAGCGGTCGTCATTAGAAAACCAATTAAATTTTTTTTTAATCACTCGAAAGTACAGCGGGTAATTAAGAGGTCATTAACATGTCATTAAAGTAAAAGTACTGGTGATTAAGGGGTAATTAAAAAGTCATTAAAACACTACTAATTACACTCATTTACTACTGAGTTAGAATAATGAAGTTGTAAGTACAGATTTGCACGTATCAGTTGAAGCAAAAAATGTTTTTCCTTTGCAGTTTTGGCGTAAAATCAAAGATAAAAAATGTTTTTCTCTTGTATCTTATTCTGGGGACGTACTGTATAAAAATTTCGAAGTTAAGTCGCTTTTTGACTCTATTTATTTCTGTTGGAGAAATATTTTTTTCAATTTTTTTGCTACAGGCTATTAGAAGAAGAAACAAAGAAGCTGTATCCTAAATTGAAACTCTGTTTAATGTTATTTGTGGCTTTTATTGGCAAAATCTTAGTGCCTTTACTAAATAATTATAAAAAAATCTGGTGTGAACATCACACGACTTTCCTTATCCAACTTATTTGGAAACCATTCTTACGGTGTTGGAAATCCGAGTAGCAAACCTAACGTTTGCGTTAGTGCCACCTGCCGGATTACACACGAAATAGATCATAGTTGCCGCTGGTTCGAGTCTGGGGTGCAATTTTTTTAGTTCGGTGTCCATTATTATTTTATCACATTTTACTATTTAATAAGGTATATTTTATGATTCTAAATAATTTTTATATGGGGTAATTTTAGTCTGCCACCCCGTAATGACGCTCCTGCCAACCTGTATGAACAAATCCACAAAATCATAGGGTGTTTAATTAAAAAAAACATAAATTAGTATTGTAACTTTTTTTTGAAACACCTATACAGGGTGCCCCAGAACTCGCGCACCAGAGACAAATGCCATATAAGGTAAGATCCCAGAAACATGGAAAAAGTGTTAAAAAAAATTTATCTATAAAAATTTCGGAGTTATGAGGGTTTAAATTTTGCACTTTGACTCTATTTATTTCTGTAGGAAAAATAATTTTCCAAGTTTTTTTGCTACAGGCTATATCAGAAGCGGAAACAAGGAAGCTGTATCTTAAATTGAAACTCTGTTCAATGTTATTTATGGCTTTTATTGGCAAAATTTTTGTACCTTTACTAAACAATTGTAAAAAAACATATACAAGATCATCAGTATCATTAAATAGACTTACAAAAATGTCAAATGTCAAAAAATAAATGTCAAAATTTTTTGACAGATAGAGTTTTTTAAACATTTTTCTCCGTGTTCCTAGTATCTTACCTTACTTGAAAAATTTCTCTGGGGCGCGAGTTCTGGCGTACCCTGTATACTTGAAAATAATTTTAAGTGGGTACAGGGAGGTAATATTTATGCATTTTTCACACTTTTTGAATATTTTAACATGCAAAGGTCAATAATTGACTTTACCAACGCGTTGGGACAGCCTGCATAAAGTAAAAAAAAAATATAAATCAAGGTTAAACCTACATGTATAAATTTCCTCATTTAATAAGAACATAAGTTTTTTTTTAAGTTAAATCATTTTGTGTTTTTTTTCTTGGTAATATTATTGTTATTTATACATACTCGTACGTTTTTGTCCTCAAACAAATTCTTGAAGTAAAACTCATTTGGCCTTTAACATCTGTACCACTTATGTGTTTGTACTTAATTATTTTGCAAATACAAACATGTTAATGGCACCTATAAAACAAAAAAGTAAACAACGGAACAATTTGGTTTCATTTGCCTTGAATATCTATCTGCAAGCGTATCTAGCACGTTTTTCATGAATCCAAATATTTTCCAAGTAGACGAAAATGTACGTATAAATGCGTTAAAAGAATACGATAAGACGGAAGCAGCAGCTAACCAAGATGTAAAAACAATACAGATATGGATTAAAACTCAACGACATTTACCTGAGGTCATGGGTAAGTTTTAAGCATTTATTTATTCGTAGGTATTAAATGTGGAATAAAATTTTTACAGATGAGGCCCAGATTATAAATTTCTTATTTATGAATAAATTTAATATGGAAAAAACTAAACGCAAAATAGATACGTACTATACAGTGAGGACATTAATACCAGATTTTTTCGAACAAGCCAACCCAAACTCGCCGTTGATGCAAGAAGTTGTTGATGCTTTGTAGGTAAAACAAGTGAAAATTGTGTTTTTACAATTAGTTTTAAGATATTTTGGAGTATACCCTAAAGCCCTAAACGACAAACACAGAGTCTTTATAATAAAGGTAAAAGAATCAAATAAGTTTGGACCTCGTGAGTTGGTTATGCACTCTGCTAACGTAACAGAAATGCGTCTCTATGAAGACTGTTTTGCTAGTGGTGAAATTCTGATTTTCGATATGATCAATGTTTCATTAAGCGACTTAAAAAAACTTACTCCTACTCTCGTCGCAAAAATTCTTGTGATTTTCCAGGTAATTCAAATGATTGTTAAATTTTTTGTTTGTAACATAGTTTTAGAAAGTGTATTCGATTCGTTCGGAAGCCATTTATATCCTCAATAGTCCTTCGTATGTTTCTGTTGTAATATCAATTTTGAAATCGGTTTTAAAGCCTAAAATATTTGAACGGGTCTGTATAAAACTAAGTAATTACTAGTTTTAATTTGCTTTTTTAAGGTACAAGTTTGTGAAAACACTGAAATTTTGAAAACAATTTTTTCCAAGGATGATATACCCAAGGATTATGGAGGTGAAGGACCAACACTGGAGGAATTACATGGTAGTAAAGTTGAGGTTTTGGAATTTGACGTTTTAAGATTTCGTGATTTAAGAAATGGTGAAGGTGAAACTTTCTTTTTATCAAGATCGATTTAACGAACTGGATAATTTAAGAGTGGATGAAAGTTTAAGAGCCGATAAACTTAACACAGAAGAGATTTTAGGAATCTATGGCAAGTTTAAGAAACTTCACTTTGACTGAAAATTAGAGAAATTAATAAGAAACGTACGCATAAATCAAGCATCTTCGAAAGTAACTGAATGTTTATGTGTTAATTTATTTTTCAGAGAACTCATCGTTATTATTCTCTCACCATGGATATTTTCTTCCGATAGTGTTTGATTTTCTTTAATATTTGTTTCTGAACTAATGTAGAATAATGTTTTTTTTAACAATAATTTATTGATTGCTTACCATCACTAAAATTAAAATTTTGCTGTGATAAAATGATCCTTTTTATGAACTCTTTCTTGTCTTTTTGCACAAAGCACTATTTCACAGCAACTTTCTAATTTAATATGATGATTAGAGTTACCAGAAATCGAAAAGTCGAAAATAGATAAATTCACTTCATAGAAGTTTCAAAAAATATACAGGGTGAGTTCTAACTTATATCTAACTTATAAGCCTAAAGTTAAGGAATGAAAGGTTATTAACAAGAATAAGTAAAATAAATTAAGTTATTTGGATTAAAAATTATGCTTATAAGTTAATAAATGAAAATGACAAATTGGCATTAATACTCATCCTGTATAGAAGATTCAAATAAATCATGTTATTAATTACATTAAATATAATTACTAATGTATTGAACGTTAATATAAATTAAACATATTTAGATAAATGAAAATATAAACTAAAATAAAAACGATTAAACATTATTTTAAATCTCAACAAACATAAAACATAACAAAAAAACATAAAATATCGTTTTAAAACGAATATTGCAACTCTGTCCACTTCCTTTACTTCTACACTAAGAATATACACCTATATGTAATAAGTAAAATAATAGCATCCAGAAGTCCAGAAGTCTGATTTTTTTGGAAATAAATTGATAAATGTTTAAAGATTGTAAAGAAGTGATGCCAAAATATTTTTTATTTTAATTAATTATACACTAGCATTGATTCATCTGGAATTGTGATGTCATTTATTTCGTATTGTGAATTAAATTTAACCTCTGATTAAAATTTGATTACCTCTAAAGATTGATTAACTGATTAACCATTGAATTTGTAAACTTATTGTTTAGAAATTAAATTCTTTTATTGCTACCATGCCACGACCGATGTGCGTTTAATGATTTTACCTGTTTTGGTATTTTATTTTAATGAATATTAATAATTAGTTATTTATTATACAAGACGATAAAGAAATTGTTTATCTACGATCGAAAAGGTTAAGTTTACAAGTGACGAAGTCACGAGTGGACTTTTTTTACAAGTAGAAAAACAATCTTTATCGTCGTGTATAATATTTTGTTTTATTTTGTACTCACCTACCAGAATTTTTTAAATTACTTTATTTCACTAGGCGATAAAAGACTGCTTTATCTACTGAAATTAGTTGATAAAAGCACTCTTTAACATTGAGTACAAAATAAAAAAAATATTCAAATTTACAAAAAAAAATGTATCTATACAAAATTTATACAGGGTGAATATAAAGTATGGAACCAATCGGTTTTATTTTCAATCATTTGCCTCCAGAAAATAATAATTAACATAAATTAAAGTAATATAAAAAATGTGATCGAATTTTCAGAACGAAATTTTGTTTTGTTTTT
>NW_025400985.1:13200106-13211457 GCF_015345945.1 Tribolium madens | reverse complement strand
TAACCCTTAGAGTATAGCTTTTATGAGAAAAATGATTTTATAGTGGGTCGCCATTTAAAAAAATATTTTTTTTTTGTAGAACTCAAAAACAAAAGGAAATTTCGAAAAATTTTATTCTTGTTAAATCATCACATTTTTATAGTACTTTATCACTCATCAATGAGATTTTTCAAAAAATAAATAGTTTAAGCAAAAAACGTTTGGTTCCATACTTTTTATTCACCTGTATTACTAATATTGAGAAAATCCAACAAGGGTTGGCCTTGGTGTCCTAATCTTTATTGTTATTGGGAGCTTTTTTCTTCAATAGGAAATGTAATAAATTAAAAGAAAGGATGAATTCCATGCGGGTTTATTTTGGCAATGCCAATTAAATAACATTTTCATTAAAATTGGTTTCATTGATCAAGCATGGGTTTCATAAACAAAGTGACTTTTAAATTTGCTAGAAAAGGAGTTGTTTTAGACTTAAAAAATAGGGTGTCGAAATTTACAACCCTCAAATGATTTTAAACTGCGGTTGAAGTACCGATGCCGAAAGCCGGAATCACAATACAAATCAAATGACATCACATTCATTAGAATTCCAGAAAATTATSCTTTACAAGTTTACATAAAACAAATATGATCGAAAATTGGTTTGTCGACCATCCTGAGTTCTAATTATTACGTTGGCCTGCCCGCTCACCGGACAATAATGGTTATTACACGAAATATTAAATTATAATTATATAAATAAACATTTTTATGCGATTGAGCTGTATCTGATTGTTTATCACGTCTGTTTTCAAGACTGTAAGTTGTATTTACTCGTTACTATCCCAAACACGTCCGTAAGTACTTAAAGTAGTCGCCAAAGTATTTTGCCATTCTAGAACGGTAAGTAAATTTGTTAGATATTTTATTTAAAAAAAAAACTAAAAAATAAATCGCGCAAAAAATTTCGTAAGCATCACGAACGTTACTAAGGAGTTACCGATCTCAGACAATAATAATTGGAGTCACTCCCTCTTAGTATACTAATGATTTGTTTATTTATAATTCTAAAAAAAAGTTTACGAATTCAATGGTCAAAGCAGTTTTTAGGGGCAATCAAATTTTTTAATTCGAGGTTAAATTTGATTAACAATACGAATTAAATGATATCACATTAATTAGAATTAGTTTCATCAGCTATGGTTTTCGTAAACAAAGTGATTTCTTACTAAAAACATAATCAAATCAAATTTTAAGCAGTTGTACGATATTCAAGTTAAAAAGTAAAATTCTTTCGTGTTCTCAAGTTTACGGTGATTTATGGCTAAGGATGGTTGCGAGTTATGTTAGAGTTCAAAGGGAACGTAAATATAATACAAATAATTAGTTATCACTGTTATCAGTAAAAGTACGTAAAATTTGTATATAAATTGAAGTAATGTATTAGAAGATGCAACATTGTAATGCCGAATCTCTGTCTGTTCGAATAAAAATTTTGTTTTTAAAAATTCGTTATAATTTCCAAGTTATATAAGTTGCGGTCGGGGTAGTGATCCCAAATGCCGGGCTCCGTTTATTGGCATGACATCTTCAAAGTCACCGGCTGTACAAAGATAAAAACATGAGTTTGGAAAATATTTTTCTTAGGGAATGTAGAAGTGCACTAATCAGACACTTTTCAAAAACCAACATATAACGGGATGAAATAGGGTGCAAACATTTAAACGAAAATCTATATAAAGACTGTAATTTGATTTTCAATGTTTAAGTTGAAGTCGAAGATGCAGCATATGAAGACGACTCGGATGACTTTATAGACCTTTGTAGGTAGGTACATCGATAAATTTATGTTATTAATTTTTTTACTAATAAAATAAAAAAGACATCAATGCGATAAAAAAAACTTACCAGATGACCATTATTATATCGAGTAAGATAAAAAAAATTAAATCGAATGAAGACCATTGTAATCATTTCTAGAATAAAGGTGTAATAATACTTCTACTCGTATTTATGGAATAAATAACAACATTATTAATACATACCTATAAGAGAAAATAGTATTTTATGTTATGAGGAGCTAAAGTAAATTTTTATTTGGCAAGACTGAAGTTTAACTGCCGACCTAGCAAGGTAGCTAATTTCAGTCGCGCTATATGAAGTCATTTTAGCATAACGTATACCTACTATTTTTTTTTCAAATCACGACAAAAAAATTTTTTGAATTAATTAAAAATAAAAGTAATTCTAAGTTTCGGGATCTTGTTTCAGTGGTTATTTTAGTCTGCTCTGAAAAAAAATTCTATAGTTACGTTATAAACAATCAGAAAAAAACTCGGTGTGTCAAAAAGTGGCTGCATTTTGTTTTACTAAATATTTTAAAATTCTTTTGCATGAGATCTAATTTTCTAGTTTCAAATTCTTTAGCATCAGAACTAATTTTCTAGTTTTTCCCATGTCAGACATAGATTGCACACCCCTTGAAGTCGCTGAAACTGCTTCAGTAGTGTGCTGTCGAGGCTGCAAAAGACTTTTCACTGCCGAAGCGGCAAAAATTATTGTTATTGTTGCTTGGACATAATTGGACACTTTAGCTTTTATGGTACCTACCTGCATAAAATTGTCACTTGAATGATGTTTGAATTTTTTTTTTTATATATTTTTATTTTACACATTTCAAGAAACATTTTTAATGCACATATTTTAAGTGCACTACTGAACACTCGAACTTGCACCCGAGTCTTGCTTCTAATAAATAAGTTAATATTCTGTGGTTTTGTGAAATTCAGACTTGGCCGTTTAGGAGCAACGGTGAAATTTTATTAGAGAAAACAACTTTTTTTTACAAGGATCTGACAGATAAAATAAATGTAAAGAGAGCAAAAAAAGTGAACTGAAGATATAACCGCGGCATTATTAATAATTTTATTGCATATTAGTGAATGTTTAAAAGTCCGAAAATTATTAAACGGTTTTGTTTGGTTTTTGCTGTTTTAACAAATATGATTTTAATGTATTTTTATCCAGTAAAGTTGGATTTCATAATAATCAAAATAAATTAACAACAATTGATGGTAAACTTCACTTGTTTATTCACACTTTTCAGTTTTTTTGATATAAGATGTAATTTGATGTTTTCTTCGGTTTTTTAGCATAGAAGTAAAGTTTTTTTTTAATTCATTAATGGGTAGTTCAAAGAAGAGTGTCAAAAACAACGCTGCCATGTAGGAAAGGAAAAGATCTGAAAGCATCTCCCAATTCTTAAAATAAAAATGTGTTTAGTAGAACTAATTTCTAATCGTTAAATGTTTTTACCAAAATAAAGTCATTCAAATAGTTCGGTCCTCTTTTAAAACCTGCTTTCATCAACTGTATGGGAACATGTAGAAGATATGCACTGTAAGTTAGGCGTCCTAAGACATACATTGGGGGCCACTCATTGATTGATCTTATTATATCTAAAAATAATAATAATAGAAATCATAGTTGTTTTAGTATGAATAACATTCAACCATTTACAACCTTTAAGCTGTCAATAACCCCTTAGTAAAATCCAGGGCTATTAAGAAGTTTTAATATCCCGCATTTTTTTATGCCCTGCAAATGTTGACGTTTCAGAACTTGAAATGTAATTTTTTTAAATATCGTAATTTAGTAGGTACCATCAAAAACGTTGAACCACGTGCTGTTATGGACCATAACAGTGCGGGACGACTCCCTCGGTCGATATGGCATCTTGGCCCTCTGTGTAACTAGGGTATTATTGACAGCTTAATGACTGTATATTGTTGAATGTTATTTATACCATAACAACATAGAACAACAAAAATAACTATAACGGTACAAGGCCGATAAAAAGCAAATAACAGACGTCTGTTATTTAATGTTCATCGTTTCATGTTGTAGGAAGAAAAACGTAGGACGTGTTAAGGGACATAATGTCCGCGGGATGATGAAGGTCTTCCTGTGTCGGGCTTCAAACAATTTTCTCGCTCGTTATGGCTTTTTTAACAGCTCTTGATACGTAAATAACTATTTCGGCCGTGTGGTGTTTTACTTTTTTTGTGATACTAAAAGATTTTGGCAAAATTGTTGAAAATCTTAATGTCAAACTTGACGCAAGTATCCCAGCGAGAGTGTTTTTTGTATAGCAACATGCGTAACAACGCCTGTTAATTTAATAACATGGATTTTTAGCCTAGCCTTAACAAGCATGGGGACAGCACGGATATGATCAAATAACAACTATCACAAAAAATATAAACAATAAACTTAAAACTCACATGATTTTTTTGTACTTTTGTAATTTTTCGTTATTTTTTGTGAACTAATTCTATATTTGATTTTGTAAAGTAAGGAATTATAATTTGTGTCACAAGAGAATTGTTACTTACGTCCTTGTCCGTGTGTCATGCCGAAGATAAAAAATCCTGTTCCAAAAATGTATATACTTCTACTTAAACATGCATATATAGCAAAATTTACATCAGGATTATTTGAAAATATAGTTGTTTTTTTAAATAGTGCCGGAATTGGAATTATTAATAGTGAGACACCAAGACTTGCAAACCACCATATAATAACATGAATCTGAAACCAAAAAAATTAAATAGAGTGTTGTGGTCTGATTACAGAGACTCAAAAAAAGTACTATAATTGGTAGTAGCACTTTATCTTTCAAATTGTACTATAACAAGTTATAATATTTTATCCTGCTTACTCATATAAGAATAAAACATAAAAACAATACTTACCCTTTTGGTAAATAGTTTTTTATTTCTACATTTATAATAAGTGTATCCAAAACCTAAACCAGCGACTAAACCTGACATATTAGCAATCGGGGCTTTAGCTACTGAACCAGCATGATCCCAAAGTATAAACTTCATGTTGTAGAATAATCTTAAAATGGTAATTGTTGGAACAGTTTTTATGTCAAAAATTCTTACTCGGGATAAATCGGTAAAATTATTTTTGAGCTATATACTTTAAAATATGTATCCAACACATGTATTATCCAAAGACACCCCAAGATTATTGCAWTTTTTTTTTGATACTTCCATATCAGCCATAAAAGAAATAACCCAACTACATAGTATTGTGTGTCTACAGCTATATACCACAGCGAAGGTTGACACTAAAATAATATAGCTAGTATATCAATTAATAAAACAAGATACTCTTTACCATATCGATTGGATGTATAAAATTGTTCAAATATATAGGATTACTCCACCAATTTGCGCGACAATTTCTGTAGGAATGTCCAATTATATCGTCCCAAAACGGTCCTCTTGCCATATGTACGAACCACGTGGCACACCAACCAACAAGTATTAGCAAAGTAGGAGTTATTCTAAAAATAAATAATTATAAACAAAAAAATAATGATAAGAAAATTAACCTAAAATATCTCTTTACAAATGAATTAACTAAATAAGAAAATTCCACTTTTTCCTTCTTTTCATGGTCTACAAAAAACTGATACGTTAATAGCCAGGATGACAACATAAAGTAAGTTTGAAGAATGGCATGTCTAGAACCACTTCCTATCCAACGATCAGCTACACGTTCTGAAATCTGCAATTTCACTTTTAACAAACATAAGTTTAATTTTTGTTAAATAAAACCTCTTCTGTATATCTTGTGTTAACAACTGGAATTGCTAGATTTGCAGCCACACAATGTGCACTGATCACGTTATACATGCAGAAAAAACGAATACCTTGAATACAACGTAATGATCTAATATCAGGATTGTCGAGATCTATGTTATTAAGCCGGTGCCAATTTTGTGTTAGAGAAAATGTTGAGATAAACATACCAACTACAACACAGATTGTAATAAAATATTATATTGGTACATTTACTTACATTTAGACTTGGAAAATTTTGGGTCTTTAAAGTTTGGAGTAGCAAATATGTCGTAGATCCACGCCACCAGCACAAGTAGTATAAATGTGATGAGAAATACACTAAAAAATATATTAAGAGTAGTAGTTCTTTTTTTTATAATCAACAGAAAGATATACAGGGTGTTCCATTTTTATTGTTACAAATTTAATCAGGTGATAGAATATTAAATTTTAAGATAAAAGTTTCCTATAAACATATATCGAGAAATTTTATATAAGGGAGCCACATCCCCTGAAAGGGGTGCATTTTTTAATAGATTTTTTCCAATATTTCAGAAACCATCGTGGATAAAATTACAAAATTTGGTACAACTGATAACCTTTATACACTCAAATGAATTCAAAAATAAAATGTCGAAATTTTTACTTAGGGGCGTCCTAAAGTGGGGGGTTTAGGGTAAAAAGTACCCTAACTATTTTGGCGATTGGTTTTTGCCATTTTCAGCCACCAAATTCTAAATTTCATAGTTTTTCACACAAAAGAAGTCTCTTGCGTTTTTTCGATAAAACTTACCGTTTTTGAGTAAAATCAGTTTACAATTTGTCTTACAGACCATAAAGAGGATAAAAATTAAAAATTAAATTTGTATCAACGTTTAAGAAACCCGTGTTTAAAAATTTCGACAACTGATCTTTAAATTCGTTCAGGTGTTTAAAAGTAACCAGCTGTACTAACTCTTATAATTTTATTTATTCTGCAATAGTGGGAAAACCCCATGAAAAACGCATCTCTTTCAGGAGGTGTAGCTCGCTTACGTAAGATTTTTTGATACATATTCGTAGAAAACTTTTGTCTTAAAATTGAATATTCTATCACCTGTTTAATTTGTAACCATAAAAACGGAACACCCTGTAGAAACACAGGCGCCGAATACATGGGTGCTTCGGGGCGGATGCACCCATTGAAATTTTTAATAAAATTTTAAAATAATGTACTTAAAATAATGTACTCTTGTTTAAGGTAAAAAATAATAATAACTATAGTATTTGGAATTTCGTATTTATTCTAACATTGTTTAGTAACGTTGCATTCTTTAAAATCACTTTTAATTCAAAGATGTCTTAAATTTTCTATTATTCTTCGAGAAAATGAATCAAATTCATCGTTTATGTTATTTTATGTATTTTGTTTTTCTATTTTTCAAGATTAAAATTAAGGTTTGCAGTGAAAAACTCATTGAAAAAAGATTTCTTATTATCCCAAATACTTTAAAACGACAAAAGATTCTACATTTACTTTTTATATATTATTTAAAAAAATCTGTTTTGAAGCTTCAAGTTTCTAGTCTTGAGATCTATCTTTTGGCAAAAATTTTTCTGAGCTACGGTTATTACGCAATCCTAAGAAATAGCGCGAGAAAAATGTTGTAATTTTTTTAATTTTTTTTTAGTTTACAGACTAGGGGAAATTTGTATCAGTTAGATCAATGCATGGGCCGGACAGCTTGTTCATTTAGCTACAATTTTTTATGTTCTGTTTACGTCAATTTGTCGCTGAAATATTTGACTTTTAATAAAAAAGAATCTTTTGTCTCTGATCAACGGTATCTCAGTAATCAATGACCGCACAGAGAATGGAAGGATAGTTTTAAAAATTGGAATAAATTGTCGACAACGTGTTTTTAGGACTTTTTAAAAATTTTCCACTTACAACATTGATTTAACAGAGAAAAAAGTAACTTTTTTTGTGTTTGTTTTATCGGACCGATTGATCAAAGCTTTGCAAAAGAATTAAAAGAAATAATTGTTTCTGAACATTGTGTGATCAAAATGAAAAACAATATTTTTTTCACCTTTTCTACAATTTTACTCGTTAAATTTGAAAAAAAAAATAAATTTTTGTTGTTCTTTTTTAAAATTTGTAAAAAATCATGAACCGACTGACTAATTTTGAGACCATTTAGCTTTTGCAAACCCTAATTTTACTCATTTCAAATTAGTTGCATTAATTAAGTTGATATCCTCAAACGGTATTCAGTAATCGATTAACGAACATTCAAAATTTCAAAAAAGTCAATTTTCCTAAATTGTTTTCAATTATTTTTTTTTTTAATTTAACAGTGGTGTATTATTTTTCAAAACTCAACAACCTGAAGCATTTTGCAACTTTGAACATGTACTATTTTCTTTACAGTTTTTATTGACATTAACTACTTTTGTATTTTTTTGCTGTTATTTATTGATTTTTTTCTTATGTGAAAAGTTATATTGTTTTTAAATGTTCTCAATATTCGTAATTATTCTTATTCTCAAGTGCTGCAAGTTACACCAACATAATGTATCAAAGATCGGAAACAGTAAACAAAAATGTCGGTTGCCATTAAAAAAAAATATTGATAACGTCATTACCCAAAAACTAAATGTTGGTATAAAAAATATAGCATTTATCGACTTATTTTTGTCTACCAATAAAAATCTGTATGGATAATAACTGGTAATATGCTTTAGATACATTGGCACAATTTTTGGGCTCCTTTCTTAGAAAAATAACTATTACAAGAAAAGATTATCATTTTATTAGTTTTATTACTTACGCAAATACTACATCAAAAGAAGAGATTGGATATGGAGATTCATTTGTTTCACAACGAATTTTTGTGATTTTTCCTTCAAGTTCCATATGTTTATATTTAAGATTGTAGCAATTTTCCAAATTTTCTATAAACTGAAGTGTGTTTTTAGTAAAATCATCCACTGCTACATTCGGACACGTCCTTTTAACACAAATCCCATGTCTCAGGATATCATGTCTGTAATTTTTTTTCTCCAAAGACGTTTTCTGAAATGAAATGCAATATGTTTGCAGGTTGAACATACATATTATTTAGAGCGAAGTTAAAGTAACACATAAATTTTTTTTATTTAAGAAAAAAATTAAAATATGTAGTACAATAATGTGTGATTTAGCATATTACTTGTGGGATCATTCGTATCGCCGAATAGGATAAATCACGCAAAGATGCCATCTATTTTTTTAATGGCTCAATAAAATATACAGGGTGTTCCATTTTTAATGTTACAAATTTAACCAGGTGATAGAATATTCAATTTTAAGATAAAAGTTTCCTATAAACATATATCGAAAAATTTTATATACCTAAGGGAGCCACATCCCCTGAAAAAGGTGCATCTTTTAATAGATTTTTTCCAATATTTCAGAAACCATCGTGGACAAAATTACAAAATTTGGTACAACTGATAACCTTTATACACCCAAATGAATTCAAAGATAAATGTCGAAATTTTTACTTAGGGGCGTCCTAAACTGGGGGGTTTAGGGTAAAAAGTACCCTAACTATTTCAGCCACCACATTCTAAATTTCATAGTTTTTCACACAAAAGAGGTCTCTTGCGTTTTTTCGATAAAACTTACCGCTTTTGAGTAAAATCAGTTTACAATTTGTCTTACAGACCATAAAGAGGATAAAAATTAAAAATTAAATTTGTATCACCGTTTAAGAAACTCATGATTAAAAAATTCGACAACTGATCTTTAAATTCGTTCAGGTGTTTAAAAGTAATCAGCTGTACTAATTCTTGTAATTTTATCTATTCTGCAACAGTGGGAAAACCCCATTAAAAACGCATCTCTTTCAGGGGGTGTTGTCTTAAAATTAAATATTCTATCACCTGTTTAAGTTTGTAACAATAAAAACGGAACACGCTGTATATTCATATTGGATAATAATTTTATTATTATTATAATCAAACCTTAATAATCTATGAAAAATAAGAAATGCCACATTAAGGGTGAGACACTACTTCTTCTTTTTATGTTCTTTTTCTTATATTTAGTTTTCCAATGTAATGTGTAGGTTGGAACCATTTTTGGCAAGACACGCATTTAATCCAATTTTACGACAAATTTTGAAGAAAAATTAGCGTCATGACGTTTATCACTTTTTTTTATAGATATGAGTTTTCTTTTATAATAATTGGATGCCTTACTAATCGAGCTTTTCAACTTTTCTTTTTTTTTCTTTAAGACATTAGAAATTTAAGACATTAGTTACCAAAAAAAACTTCAATAATAGTATATTAAAGTACAAGTTGCAGAAGGTATCTTATTCAAGCACAAATTGGAAATTCCGAGCCGCGTAGCGGCGAGTGAAGTAACAAATGAGTGCTTGAAGAACCTTCTGCAACAAGTGCTTTATACTATTTTTTCTATTTTGCCGCTGTATATCATTTTATAAATTAMAAAACAAAAATTTAATTTTTTTTTAGAGAATTTTGCGACGGTTGGCGATATTTAGGTATGTGGAATAATTTTAGGCGGCTGTACAAAATGAAAATAATTCATATTTTCACATTTTAAAATGAATTGTGAAGAAAGTCCGTCACTAAAATTAAATTACCGCGAACGACTTATTCCAGCACGCAAATGACGTCATTTGGGTGCTGGAATAGACTTATTCTAACACCGAAATAGAAAAAATAATTTTTAATTTTTAGATGAATCTTACTTCAAACTCACTCTGTATACGAGGTGAACAAAAAGTATGGCGCCATGTATTTTTTGCATAAAGTAATTATTTTACGAAATAAATCATTAGTGCGGTGTAAGGTTTGTACTATAAAAAATGTTGTTTAAAAATAAAATTTTTCCAAATTTCTTTTAGTTTGCCGTTGAGAAAATAGGGTCATTTCATTATAAAAAAAAACTGAGTTATAGTCGTTTTTTGATAACTGATAAAAATCGTATTAGTCTTAAAATTTGATATTTGACAATTTCAAACTATCTTAAAACATTCTTAAAACCTTTGGTTATTGAATACAAAAGAGATTATTTACTTATCGCAAAGGGTTCAAGAGCTGTGATTTGTTAAACAGACCCCTGCAAATAAAATTTTTGACAAAAAAAGTGACATATTTCAAAAACTATAACAGTTAAGTACCGATTGCAAATATGATTGAATAAAGAAATAAAAGACCTATCAAAAAGTTCGTACCTATAACTCACATTTGTATTCAGAAAAAATATTTATATACTAATATCATTTTGCTAAGACCTACTAAAAATTTTATTACTTTTAAGTTAAATGCGGTATTGTTAAGAGTAAACCAGAGGGTAAACAAATCATAAATTAGTGGAACCCACCCGGACCCTGAAACAGGTCAGTTTTTAACAGGGCCGGATTATTTACTTTCTTTTTGTCTAAAATACTTGAAATATTTTAATAGTTTTTGATGTAGTCAAGTATTTTAAGAAATTTAAAAAAAACGGGTGGTTATTAACAAGTTATTATTAAATAAAGCAGATTTTTTTTTAATAATAACTTGGTAAAACTCTACCACTACTTTGGTTTTAAATACGACCCTATTTTATTCTGGTGGGTGCAGCAACACTTGCAAAGGAACGTGCCATTTATGGAGGGTTACTAATTCAAGCCATTGTTTGGTTAATCTCTTATAATGTGTCATAAAATTTTTAGTAGGTCTTACGAAAATGATTTTTCT
>NW_025400985.1:13181736-13199926 GCF_015345945.1 Tribolium madens | reverse complement strand
TAATAAAGACTCTAACCGATTTTCCGAAGCAACCTAAAATACATTCTCACAGATAAAATGGTCTTTGTTGCTTTTGATAAATTTAGATAATTAAAATTAATAAAATAAATAAATAAATAAATAAATAAATAAATAAATAAAATAAATAAAATTATATTAGTTTCTATTGAAAGAAGAATTAACTAGTGTGTCTTGAATAGGTACATGTAAAAATTGAAAAAGTTAAAAGTTTGTTAGAATTAAGATTGTTTTTGTATTTATATAAAATACCGTTTACAATATTGATGCGTATTTTATTTCGGTATTACCTCGATTAATCTCCACAGTGCAGATGACTTGTTATTCTCCTTGGGGTACAGTTGAAATGTAACTGAACAGTATAAAGAATCGTTACTGGACAACAGACAACTATCGTATTCGTCATAATGAAAGATTGTTGGCATAGATGCATACTCTGAATCTAAAATACAACTTATTTTCAAAACATGTTAATGTTTTTTTTTAGTATGCACCAGGAATTTCAGGAGTTCTTGAAAAAAATAAAACAATAAGTTTCCAGTATTCTTGAAGCCACATTGCACATTTATGATCTGTGATCTATTAAATAATGTATACTACTATGCACAAAAAGCAACGGTGGTAAAAGTGTTATAGGTTTTTGTTTTGATAAAGCACGTTTCTTTATTTTTACGTAATTTAGAAAAATGGTGTTAGAGAATGAATAGTTGATAAAATTAGAAACGGATTGTTTATGATAAGTTATTATATTATAAACCTACACCGATCAATGTTCAATTTTTTGTTGAAGAAACAATGTAGGTTTTTTCTATATTTTATTGTTTTAATAAGTCTCACGGAAAAAATACAGGTGCGCCAAACTTGCGTTCCAGAGAAAAATGTAAAAAAAATGTATCCGTTGCTGGGTTGCAAAAATAATATCAATTTGCCCAAAACTTTCAAAAAATAGCTGGTTTGCTGTAATTTTGACATTTATTAATTTTCTGACCTGTGTTGACATAACACGCTAGTTTCGAATATTTTTCTCTCCGAAGAGGCTGTACACGAGTGTATAATGGTTCAAATTCGTGTTAGGTGTCAATTGTGTGCTTTAAGATAATAAGTGAGTTTTAATCATGTAATTAGCCGCTGATTATTTGGAAATGATAACCGTTTTTGGAGAGTGTTGGTATACCACCAGGGAGGGAGATATTTTCCAAACGCATTTCTGACAGAAATTACTCAGGCTATAAGGTCATATTCAGGGCCATTGCCAGGATTCAAGAGTGGCCAAGTCCTACCAGACTGATAAGAAATTAGAGGTGTTCCCAGAACGGCGCGCATAGTTGAAAATAAAGAAACCATTCTTATTTCTTTAAGATGGCACTAGATGCATCAGAGAAATTATTATAACTGACATACTTGTATTTGGGCAAAGAAAAATCCACATGCTTTGTTTCCGGGGGCATTTCAGTAATGATTTTCAGTAAATTTGTGGACTGTTGAGCAATATCAACTAATTTCAATATCAATATTGCAATACTCTTGTGGATTGTTTAATCAAAAAAGAAACAAGGGGTTCTAGTAAATTCCTGTGGGTGTAAGAAAACGTAAATTACAGTGAAATGTTTTGAGTATATTCCATGGTGCAAAGTTTGTTTTTAGGTTACAATTTCACTAACGGACAAAAATACCTTGGTTTCATTTTTTATGTTTTTGTTGGAATTTGTATTAGTAATTCCATAAAGGTAAGTAGTGACTACGAATACCTAAAGACTAGGATACGACACGATGTAAAACAAAACGTCCACGTTCTCGATAGTTCCCTTAGTGAGGCCAGATAGCACACTTGTTCCTTTACCATTTAAGTTTTAAGAGCAATGATAAAAAAGTGGCTTTATTTACATAACAGTGACCAAAACGCAAAAATATATATATAATAATAATAATAATAATACTTTATTCGTGCTATAAATACAACGTACTTTTGCACATGTCAAACTTAGTATACTTTCTACATGTACTAATTATTCATACAAACTTAAACTTAAATAATAAAGATAATTCTTATGATCCTATCAACATGAGTTAGAAACAAATAAATTAAATTACAATTAGATATCACTAAAGTTATTGTTCAGATATTCCTCAGTACTATAGAAACTTTTTTTAATTAGATAGGTCTTTAATTTATTTAGTAGAACTTTAGGAGGAAGACATTTAAAATCTTTTGGGAGAACATTGAAGAACTTTATACAGTAATAGTTATAAAAATTTTGGGATTTAGATAGTCTTATTTTTTCGAACGATATTACGTGGCTTCTGGTGTCGTAATTATGAAATGAGTTTAATTTATGGTAATGAATTTTATTGTTTATTATAAACTGCAAGCATTTGAATATATATAGAGAAGGTAACGTAAGAATTTTTAGATTACTAAAATAGACAGATAGAGCATTAAATTCCCAATAATAAGATGCAAAAATTTTATTGAAAACTATATTTAAAAAATTTTTGCGCCCCGTCTTTTAATTTTTAAAAATGCAGCGAATACGATTAAAGGTACAAGAAAAATATAAAAAAGAAAGTTGTAGAGAATAAAATTTTCAAGAAAAAAGTCTGCCTTTAATGGTTTAGGTCTAGGTCACGTGTCATTTTTCTGTCAAGAGACAGAAAATTAATTTAAACCTAAACGGTTGAAGATAGAGAGTGATATGGTTTTGCGGACTTTTTGTAGGAAATTTAATTTTTTACAACTTTGTTCCCTACACTTTTCTTGTATCTTTAACCATATTTGCAGCGACCACAAAAATATTGAAAATAGTATTAAAAATAAATTAACTATAAACAATTATCACTTTGCGTTCCGCCCAATATTTTTGAAAACGCTGCAAATACATATGATTAAAGATACAAAAAAAGTGTAAGAGACAAAATTGTAGAGAATAAAATTTGCTACAAAAAAGTCGACGGGACCATATTCTATGTTCAACGGTTTAGGTTTAAACTGTTTTAAAGTGTTCCTCTGGCATTAAATCACCAGTGAAAATGAAACGAATCCGTCGCTTGAGCGGTATTGAAAGTCTTTGAAGGCTAAAGCATTAAAGATAGAGTATGGTTTCACGGACTTTTTACTAGAAAATTTATTCTCTACAATTTTCTTTCTTACATTTTTCTTGTAAGTACCTTCAACCGTATTCGCAGCATTTTGAAAAACATGAAACGGAGCACAGTACATTTAGTCCTTCATTTTTCACAGCTTATTAATTCACCAAGAGATAATTGCATTTCAAGGACATTAGATATTTGCAAGGATTGCAATTTCTGAGATTTTTGCGGAATTTAATTAAGGATTTTATGCAATTCAGTGTTTTAACTAAATGGTAATACAATTAATATTTGAAGTTTTAGTAATTTTATTGTTCATAAGTACAAATAATAGTTATTTTCTTATAGTCTTGCAATATAATAAAATGCAATGCATAATAAATTGTAATATACATAGGTAAGTATAGTAGCAGAACTGCTTTTAAACTGTTGTGCAATATGTAGTCAATTTTTCTACATTACCTATGTAAACACTTTTATGTTGAATTTTAGAAAGACCTTTGAATCCATTGCAATGTAAAAAGAATAATTATTATTTTGAATTGCATTGAATAATAGAAATGTTTATATAGGCAACACATAACACAAGCAGCGCTAGGGGGTAGTGGTAAATCTTGTTTAGTATTATAAAATTTTGACATCCAATTTTAGTGCTTTGCAGTGCGTTGTATATTGGTCTTATATTTGAAAGACATTAAAATATATTGTTCTTATATTTGAAAGACATTAAAATAGTTGTTTTCACCCACACAAGGTTAATTTGTATGATAAACATTAAAGTATGAGTTGGCTTTGGTTGTTTATGGGTTGTTTACATGTGCATCGGTGATTTGTGCTTGTTGAATTAATTATAGAAGTTTTAAATACAGTGGACAATGCAGCAGTTGGTAGCATGCAAAATGCAATTGATATCGAGTTTTATGTGGCAGCATCTAGAAGCGGTAAGTTTTTAGTTTACTTAGTCGATGAATACTTTAGTATATTTTGAGGTTATCTATCACAATTGTAGATCGCTAGATCAGTAGCGTCAAATGTAATATCGAAAGAATAGGAATAACGCAAAATAAAACTTTTATTTTAATAATAGGGATACAATAGTTATTTATTCTACGAGTCTGAGTGTAAATCGGACGCATTATTTCACCGAGTGGTTTATCAATTTATCATCCACGAGGTGAAATAAAGCGTTCAACAAGGCTTAAACTTGCTTTAAATCTGTTGAAAATAATCTGACGTTTCGTATTGAGAAATGCCARACAGTTGTCAAAACTTCCTTACACGGGAGAAAAAACGTAAATTTGTGTCGAACAATAATAGCTATTAATATAACGAGAATAATTAAGCCATGTATAATAATCGAGGACGATGCTAGGTGACGAGGCTAGCCGAGTCACCTGCGCATCGTCCGAGATGGTTTAAATCGCTAATATTCGAGTTATATTATTATTTGCAAGATAATCGAGTGAATAGGAGAGGCAATGTGTCAAATTCGGTGTTAAAAACTGAAAGATCAATGGAATGTTTACTATGATTTTGTACCTAGTATATTTTGAGTTATTATCTAACGTATAATGTCTCGTATCGAACGTATTAAGCGAACATAATAGATGATGATACGATAAAATACATTTTTTCTACTCCCACATCTAAAACACGGATTATCGTGTATGTTTCCATGACGCTTAGTGATCTTTTATACACATCTTGACAATCCGTGACTTAATGCGTTGCTAGTAGCAATTGTCATATTAGTCACGGGCGGAAGTTAGCTTTCTGTAATTGTAATAATTTTTCGAGTGTAAATCTGCCTGTATGAAACGAAAATCTTGGGGGAAACGCGTTTTGGCGCGAGCAGAAAATTTTTGGTCGACTGTAATTTAAATTTTGCCAGCAAGAAAAATATTACTTATTGCTAACTTCACCGAGGTGCTTTCTGTCAGTTGTCATTTCGACGGAGCTGCGACTTGTGAAAAACGAATGAAAATGAAAGTGAAGATGATGTTTTTAATGGAATTTGCACTCCACCCGAGATTACCGAAGCAGGGGCCTCGGAAACTGCTAGTTTGCTGCCGGAAAAATCAAAAAGTCAGTACGAACGTGCATATAAACTTTTCCAAGATTGATTAGTACTATTGTTTATATTACTTATAAATCACATTTTTTATATTACTTTAATTTATATTAATTATTATTTTCTGGAGGCAAATAATTGCCTGTATATATGGGTGATTCTTAAATAGACCGACAAAATTTTATCACAGCTTCTCAAAGATGGAGGCGGTCTGTACCCTTTTTACGGGTATATCTTTTATCTGTGCCACTTACGGCGTTTATGAATTTAAATTATTTGAATTACTAAAGGTAGACATTGCTAGGTGCTAGCTCAGTACCTAACATTGTTTCTGTTAATTTGTTGTTCACGTCAACGGTTGACAGATGTCACATTTTTAGATTATCGTCCTGGGACTTCGCCTAGGTAGTTATATGAAATTAAATAATAACAGACTAAGATTTAGAACTTGCCAAAATAATTATTTAAAATAATTATTTTAAACGATTTAAAATAATCGTTAACAATGCTTGCTGAATGACAGGGTGCTCCGTCATGAAGGTACCACATGTTTTGTCTTGTTGCCAAAGGTACATCTTCCAATAAATTGTTAAAATCGTTTATAAGAAAATTTAAGTATCCTTCAGCATTCAACCGGTTTGGCAAAATATGWGGACCAATTAGGTGATTGTTCACAATTCCAGCCCAAACATTAACAGAAAATTGTTGTTGGTGGTGCGTCTTCCGAATGGCAAGTGGATTCTCATCAGCCCAAACATGACTATTTTTGGAGTTAAACACTCCATCTCGAGTAAAAGTTGCTTCATCCGTAAACAAGACAGTTTTTAAAAAGTCATTATTTTGGACAATCTTGTTTAGAAGCCATTGAGAATAAACCATGCGTTGTTGTGGATTCATAGGTTGAAGAGCTTATACTTTTTGAATACGGTAGGGATACAAGCCTTGTTGTCGTAAAAGGCGCCACGTTGTAGACTGGGACAACCCTATACGATGGGCTAGACGTCTAGTGTTGATACGAGGTTCTTCTTCTAGAAGAATGTGTATCTCTACTTTGCACAAGAAGCATGTTGTGTTTTCATAAGAAAGAAAAATTCGATAGTTTGTGTCTTCATGTTTGACTATAAGCGAAGGTGAGAGTTCTTTGGTGTTGTCTGGTTGGATACAGATTTGTCGGCGAAAGCTTAAAATATGCTGTTACTCAGCACCGGGTATTCCGGTTCGAAAGAAAGTCATAGGAGATACCGTTTTGAATCCTAACCCATTTGATGTTATTACATCATGTGGTATGGTTGGGCAGACGTTCGAAATTATTATTCTTCTGGAGGGGGTTATTAGTCTTTTGATTTCAATTTGTTGGTTCTCAACAATAATTGTAGGGTGATTTTGTATTATGTGGTCAACAATGTTTGAGCTAGCGAGGTAAACGCAGATACGTTGGTTGGATATTCGTGAGGTTGGTTTGATATTCGTGTTGATAAGGATCTTGTGATAGCCAGTTACTAGTTTCACGAAAGTAACAGAACTAATTTCAGACACTTGCCTAGTTATCGCAGCTCTGTGGTGGAACTCAAAATTAGTCACTTTGATGAAGAATTTGGAATTTGATTCGGCTTGGAACTCGCAATAAACGATGATGACAAAAGCAATATCAACCTTCGTTCAAGGAACTCGATCAGTATCTATTTAGTTTTTGTTTTATTTCGTCAGTGACATGTCCTTTAAATGAGTCTAGTATTAGCATTGCTCGTTGCTGTAGATGGCTATTGGGTCGTTTTTTCCATACCAGAGTTATCCAGTCTTTCATCAAGTCAGACGGCATCCAACATTTTTCTTGACATTTTACAATTATGCCTCTAGATATCTTTTCTTTTGGCATAGTAGCATTCCCATAGATAGATAGATAGATAGATAGATAGATAGATAGATAGATAATTTATTGTGTTCAAAATTTATACAAAATTTTACACTCGTCAATATTAGATATAGCTACAATGAAACAAATAAAAAACATAAATATTCATGGAAAGAATAGAAAGCATTTTCAATAAGAATTGTTTTAGTTTGGCGTCTAAATGATTCAAAAGGAAGATTCTTGATATATGAAGGTAGCGCATTATAAAGTCTAACACAATAATATCCAATGCTGTTTCTTGATTTCGATAATCTTAAGAAGTTAGGTCTATACAAGTTACAATTTCTGGTGGCATAAGTATGGTCGTAACTTTTATAAAAAAATTATTTTGTGGATAAATAATAAATATTGAAATATATACGAACCCGGAACTGTGAGGATTTTCAATTGTATAAATGCTTCACGACTGTCTTCTCGATAAGAGAGACCTGCAATGATTCTGACGCACTTTCTTTGCATCCTAAAGACATCAGTGGCATGGGTGGAATGCCCCCAAACAAAAATACCGTAGACCATGAGACTATGAAATATTCTATGATATGCGACTAATAAAGATTTTTTTGATACATAGTGCCAATTGCCGAAGAATACAAACTTTTTTAGTCAATTTGCCTACCAAGTAATTTGTATGAGCCTCCCACATCATACTAGTATCAAGATAAATACCCAATAGTTTTACTGGATCTGTATAAGTTGTCGTCAACTTAGTCATAGAGAAAAAGATTTTTTGAGTTTTCGTTTCATTTATTATTAATTTGTTATTCGTAAACCAATCTGTTATATTTTTTAGATCACTTTGCATTCTTTAAGTTAATGCTTCTAGAGAACTTTCAGAAGCAAAGGATGTGGTATCATCTGCAAATAAAATGAAATTGGATTGAGATAAAGCAGGGAGCAAATCATTTATAAAGATGACGAACAAGGTAGGATCCAAGACGGATCCTTGTGGTACTCCATATTTAATTTCTTTTTTAGAGGATTCACTTTGCTTTACAACAACATATTGTTTCCTATTGTCCAAATAAGATTGTAGTAGCTTGATACTTTCTTTACAAAAATGATATAATTTTAGTTTGCTCAGTAAAACACTACTGAGCTACTGAGTTGAAAGTCTTGGAAATGTCAACCAAAGATGCATAAGTATTTTTTTTTGACTCAAATCCATCTAGTATATTTTCACTTAATTTATTGACTGCCAGGCTGGTTGAGCAGTTGGATCGGAAGCCAAATTGCGATGTTGAATACAAATTGTGGTTATTAAAATAAGTGTCAATTTGGGTTTTAATAGGTTTTCAAATACTTTACTGAGAACAGGAGTCAAAGAAATTGGCCTATAATTGTTTATGTCCATAACGTCCCTTTTTTTATGAATTGGTATAACTTTTGAGATCTTCAATGGCGATGGAAAACAAGATTCTCTAATGCATCTGTTTATAATTTTTGTTAGTGGTATTATAATAATGTTCTGTACTAAACTGAAAGTCCGGATTTCTTCAATTCTAACCTAACCTCTTTATACAGGAAGGAAGGTTATTACCTACCTTGTTGTTTAAATAAACACTTCAAAAACAAGAATTAGTTTATAATTTCAGAATTTTTCTAGAGCCAGGCTTCCTGTGAATGTAACTTGTAGGAATTACATTATCTGTCCTAGTTTTACCAATATTGGCTAACAATGGTTGTTAAATTTTAACTAAGATAATGTCTGTAATTGCGCATCTGTGTTCAGCTTCTGCACATACATTTTGCACATACAATTCGAGCACCTTAATTTCATTTTCCAGTTTTGCAAAATAATTTTTTTCTGTGGTCACTTTAGTTTCGGCATCAGCGAGTGTTTTTTCAGATAAATTTTCATTATGAAATTCATACGAGAGTTGAGAGAAAGTCATAGCAATTGGGAGGGAGGTCAGTGATGGAAGTAGGATCTAAGAGGTTAGTGATGGAAGTAAGACTCGGCAGATCCTGTAAAAATGATTTTAACCAATGTAAAAGTGTGGTCTGGGGTACTATTCTCGAATCGGTCTAAATGGATTTAGTACGCTAAACGGTTAGTTTTAGTGCGAAATTTTGCCAATTCAGTCAAAAAACTTAGTGCACTAATTATTTAGATTGAAACATTTACGGTGGGTAATAGTTAGGCTAAATGATATTTCGTTTGACAATTGCGTTTGATTTTTCAATTCTGAATTTATTTGCAAGATTTAAAATGGAAGAATTTGGGGAGATTGACAATCTGGTAATGATGAAGAAGCAGAAATAACAACTGCGTTGACGTCACATAGGATACCTCACGTTCGTGATAACCCTTTTGAAATTTTGTCAAATTCTAAATTCTTGGAAACTTATTGCCAAACAAAGAAAATGGTTTTTGTTTTAATCGCTTATAATTACACGAGAGCTTTTTTTTTCGAAGTAAACTTGACATTTTAATGAGGATTTTGTTTCCTGGCAATTGAACGAAAAAAACTGCTTCTGAGAAAATTACGAGTCCGTAGGACGAGTAATTTTTTCTTTCAGTTTTTTGAGTTAAATTGCCTAAAGGAAACAAAACTAGAATTAAAAATGTCAAGTTTTCTTCGTAAAAAAGCTTGAGTGTAATTCGGTACGACAATTTAATGAATACGTAAATCACTAAATTAACAATTAAGGTGTAAATTAGTTTATTTAATTTAATGGAAAGTACAATTATTAAAAACACAATTCTCATAAACAATTTGGTTTTTAGAACTTTGTTGTTTTTTGTTAATAGTTTGCTGCATGCTGGTATTTTGAGCTATGGTAGTAACTGTTTCCTTGATGGTAGTACGAATGGACCCAATAATGTCTCTATGATGTTTTTGATCTTACTGAAGGTACGGTTTTAATGACGATGGATTGTTATGTCCCGTAATTTTCACAAGGTTTTGTTCACCTATACCACTCCTTAGAATGGTTCGTAATATTCACCCGGTTGACATCAAGTCCAATACTTTTCGCTGAAGATTTGGTCCATTTAGAGATTTCATTTGTCAAATTGACGTACTTGAATTCACAGTATTGCGAGGCACATTATTGTTGATGGCTTTTTCAATTTCTCCACTCGAAGATTCTCCAAAGCGCGACAAAATCACAGATTAGATACTGAAAACGCAAGTTTGAGAAAAAATTGTTTACAATTTTTTTTTGGTTGTCTAGGAACCGATGATGCAGACTTACTAAATTCAGACGCTTGCAAAAGCTGAAATTTTTGGAACACCATTCTCTCACACCCTGTATAGGTAATATAGGTCACAGTTCTGCTTATGGATGAATTCTATCGCGTAGAATAAAAAAACAAATAAAATAAGAAAAATTTAATTAAAAAAAGTTTGATTTTATAATTATTTTTTGGTAAAAAACCTTCCACAGATATAATAAAACAAATTGAGATCGGTTTTACACGATTTATTTGACATTTTTGATGTAAGATACCTTCAATTTAAATCCAATTTTGTTATACGCGAAACTGAGAGCTGACTGAATGAAAAAAAAATTGTCGTGATGGCTGATCGAAACAAAAGAATGATGCTCAGACGTTCAAGACTCACTATGCGATTCAAAATCAAAAATATTCAAACAACTCATATGCTGACCGTTGTTGTCAGTGATGAACAAGCTTTCGTTTAAGCTCACTCTCTGTCAGGTACGTTGAGTGTCACTAAAGTAAAATTTTAATAATGACTGAATTTTGACATTTAACATGTGTTTACTATTATAAAAAGGTGTAAAATATATTTCAAAATATATTTAAAATATATTTCAAAACCACTGTTATATTATTATTGTATGCTAGTATACATAAGATGAAGAATAACGAACAAATTATTAATTTATTATAACCCATGAATATAACTTTTAACAATGATATTTCTAACAATCTTCGTCCTCAAAATCACTAAAGCAAAATTTGCTTTCTTCACTGTTATCGTCAGTTATGATAAGTTCATTAATATTGACGATTATTTTTCTTCTAAATGAATTTCCCTACTTACAGATTGGTTTTCATTTGGAATCACCCGATTGCAAGCTTTTGTAAAATGACAACTACGCGAATTTTAGAGAAGAAGAATGAATGCTCATGTAATTCATTATCTTAATCAAGTGGGTTCATTCCAAGTATCTTCTCTGTCACTATCAGTTCGTCACCAGATATGGAACAAGCTCTATTAGTTATTCACATTTTTATTAGTACCTACATCATTAAACTATATGGATTTTTTTGGTTCACTTGGTGTACTGTTCTGCTTTGGCACCAATTTTTTCAACTCCGTCTGTAATACAAGATACTGCCGGTTTACCAACAATTTTTAATTTATTTAATATCGTTAATTTTTTGTAATCATAATAAACATAACTTTCTTCCTTCAAGCATATAAAGTAATCTTGGTGCGAAGGAAAAACTGATTGTAGTTTTCTCTTCTAGTCATTTCACGTACTCATACTTTTCTTTTAATTTAGTTACTGCAAAGTAAATTTTGGTTTCTTCAATCTAATGAAATATGGATTTACCTACAGTCGCCCACTTTACTGCACTATTTCTCACTTCTAATTCTAATTTCGTAATTGTTTGGATCAAAGTTTTATTCTCCATTGGTAACTTGTGGCATCACAAGTTTTGGTTTATTTTTCAGTTTTTGAAAGTCTTGTTTTCTTTCACATATCTTCTCACATCGAAGATGCAAATCTCTAATCCATTCTGCGTGGTCCGCCTTGATTTTTTTGAATTAAACAGTTAAACACTTGTAAGAGTGCAATCCTTGTTTGTGTAGGATTCGATGAACACTGGACGGAGCTACTTCTACACGTAGTGCCACTCTGCGGATGCTCAAACTGGGATCTTTTTCAACGGCATCCAAAATTTCAGGCTCCACTTTCAAGACGTGGGCAGTCGCGGTTGTTCTCGATAGTGTGAAAATCTTCTGTGATCGCGTACTCGCGTGGGTGTTGGACCGCTCCTGTAGAAGTGTGTGCGACCGGGATGTTTCGATTTCGAAAGCGCTCCTCGTACAAACGACGCACTTCAGTCGCACAACCTAATGCTTCTTCGAACATTAAGACCACATCAGTCAATTTAGCGTTTGAGTAATTGGCTATAATGACTTGTGCTAAATTTACCCGAAAGCGCGATTACAACTGACTAAACTAACGTTTGTGCAAACCTTATAATTTTTGGTGCGAGATATTTTTTTTTGTGCATAAAAACTTTCACGGAGATTATTCAAAGCAAATTATTCTCATTGATATTTTTACTTCCAACTAGCAAAGAGAGACACACTGAACACTCATCGTCTATTCCCAATTAAGTGTGTCCCGACGTAGGGGTAGACCGATCTCACAGGTGTGGTGGTACCGCTTCTTTTGCACTAATGTGACACGAGAGATGAAAGAATATGCTTGCGATGTTGGACTAAGACACTCGAAATCTTGAAGTCAACTTGCTTGTTTTGCTAACTAGAACTCTCTGGTCCATCTACCCCGTGACCCTTATGGGGTTGGAGGGGGTGTCATCAAACGGTAGGGACCAATTCGTGAATCGGGTTAACCGCAATTCTCGAAAAATTTTGATTTGGTCGTGCAACCATTTTAAGATTATTTATTACTAACTATTCTAAAAATTATGCAATATTATGTACAAAACAAGGTGATTTGAATGCCGATGGGCTAACCACTTGTGGAAGGGGTTGTAGGGGCACTGCATTTTCATCTTTTGAACTTCATCATGATACTGAAGTTGAAATAATCTATTACACGTTGAGTGCCTAAACTCGTGATAGGGGTTAAGACAAAGACCAGGTAAAAAAAATTAGTATTTCTTAAAACTAAGTACAAAATAAAAACGAGTGCCGAGTGCTTACCACCATTTACTTAAAGCCATCTCTAGTACTCGGCTGTGAGGGCACAGGTCACAACCTAGATCACTCGCAAAACCGACACGGAGTTTTTTTAAAAGAACCACGAATCAACTAATTCCCCCCTTCGTATTCCACTTTCTTTTATTGAGCCTAGATAGGCTGACTACCAAAATTATGACCTCTCGTTCCAGTTCAGAACTTGGAATTCCAATGTTACGAGTAGCAAAACCAACTTTTCGAAACATCATTCGTTACGGAATATCAGGAAGTTGGCTTCCTTTGTGACAGTTTTGTAGAGAGATTTTGCTGTTTGGGATATTTTGCAAACAGTAATAAAGCCGATTTTCCAATTCTTCTCGAACACTTTGGAATGTTTCGCCACTAATTCGGCTTTCCTGAGTGATCTTGTTCTTTAGTTCTTGATTTTTTTTTGTGATTTCAGGTGAACCCAAAGAAAAAATCAAGGATGACAAATCTGGCGATCTTGCCTTGCTGGTTATTCCACAGCACCTCTCCGACCAATCTTTGATACAGCCATTGTCGGACGACTATTGCGGTGGGGCTACCATGTCCCCTTCTTCAATCATTTCATTTTCTGAAGTTTGGGTTATTAGAGGATCAATTTTATTTTCTAACAAATTTAGGTATAATGACTCAGTTAAATTTTGTTCGATAAAAAGTGGCCCAATGATGTTGTTCTCAAGTATTCTCGCCCACACATTAATTTTTTGGGGAAACTTAGTGCTGTCCTCTCGGAATATGTGTGGATTTTTATTGTTCCTCTAATATTTATAATTGTGTCTGTTTACTAATCTATTTAAAAAATAGGTTGATTCGTCGCTGAAGCAAATATTTCTTGTCAGATTTCGGTTCTCGTGAATTCTTTGAGACATGATTTCGCCAAAATTGAATTCTTTAATCAGCATCGTCTTCGGTGAGTTGTTGGTCAATTTGCATTTTGTATGGAAAAAATTTGTTCTTTCTTTATATACTTTGTACGGATCCTACCGAAATGTTTGTCAACTTTGCCACTTTTGGGATGGAGATCGTATGACCCATACCAAAGTAACTCAGTAGTTCAATTACTGCACCTTTATTTAAAATTCTTTGGTTTCTATTTCTTTTATTGTGTACGGATCTCTCTTCTTCAAATTTTTTGACTAAACTTATCACATACTTGGGGACCATATGTTTGTTCAGATGCCTCTCGTTGAACACTCTGGCAGTGCGACGAGCACAGTTATTTTGAGACCCGCAAATGTAAATAATTTCTGTTCTTTCTTGCAAGGAGTACACCATTTTCAACTAACGAAAAATTATAAGAAGTGACAAAAGTGTCAAATGGTAAATTTTTGAGAATTGTTTACACCACTGCCTTCTGAATGAAATATATTAGTTGACACATAATCAAAATTAAAGTTAAAGGCTACTAGGACTAATGAAAATTTCAAAAATAAAACTATCCCTAACTCAAAAACGAATCGATTTACGGTTAGATAAACTTTTTCCCCCCATTTAAGAAATGTTTCGAAAAGTGTTTTTTTTTTTAATTCTAAAGTAAAGGCGGTTATTGACTAGGGGATGAAATCTAAAACGTATTTTATGTTGGTTTTAAACTCTTCTATCACAACCCGAATCGACATATTTTTTTATTTAAATTAAATTTAGTTCTAGAATTGAAAATTTCAAAAATAAAACCACCCCTAACTGAAAAACGAATTGACAAATAGATTTTTTTCTTTGACAGTTAGATACGCTCATTTTTTTCCTTTCCGAAAATGTTTCACAAAGTAGAGGGTGCCATTTAAAATTTTAAAGTAGGTAGGGGTGGCTAGCGACTTGGGGATAAAACTTAAAATGTAACTACAGTGTTAGTAATGTTGGTTTTGAACTTCCTTTTTGCGATCCTAATCGACCTGTTTTTGCTTGAAAATACATTTACTGTATGTCAAAAGTTTTGAGACTGACTTCTTTTGAAATGAAAGCCCTGTATATACAGGGTTTTTATTGTTACAAATTGAAACAGGTGATAGAATATTCAATCCTAATCGACCTGTTTTTGCTTGAAAATACATTTACTGTATGTCAAAATTTATTGAGACTGACTCCTTTTGAAATGAAAGTCCTGTATATTCAGAGTTTTTATTGTTACAAATTGAAACTGGAGATAGAATATTCAATTCTAAGACAAAAGTCTTCTGTAAACATGTAAAAAAATTACTATGTAAGGGAGTTATACCTCCTGGGGAAAAAGAGTGTGTTTTTAATGGGTTTTTTCCATTATTTCAGAATTAATTTTAGTTAAAATTACAAAATTTAATACAGCTAACTAGCTAAATCGGGCAAATCCTCTCGGATTCGCAATACATGTTTTGTAGAAGTTGTGGTTAAGACAACCGCTCGCCCCTCGTGTAGAATTTATACTATCTGACTCGAAAAACGTCGAAACTGTTGGGGGCTTCGCCCCCGAGTAGAACTCACACTATCAGATTTTGTCAAAATTTATAGGGGGGCAAGCGGCAAAGCTTGGCTATCTAATGGCTTAATCCCATCTGCTGACAGCTCGGGACCTAGCAATTTAATACGTCTTATCTATAAATAAGGGTTTTTATGTGTCTTGATGTTTCGAAAATTTCTATTTGGTGAAACGCGTTTTTATATCTACTCTAAACAGTTGTGCTTTCCTGAAATGTGGAAGCAGTGTGTCCATTGTCGGTAGTGGATGGTTTTGCAGGTTCATTTACAGCTTCTATGATGTCCGATTCTATGAGTTCTTCCAGTTTTTTGTCTTCTTTGCCTTCTAAAGGGATTGGTATTCGCCTGTATGGTTGCCAAACAGGCTTAATTGATTCGTTAATGGGGATGTCAACCACCACATGTTTAAATTTTAGGAACTGATCTACCACATTTATTTCTAAACCTATCTTAAGAACGGTTAAAGTGATGGATGTCGCCTTCCCTAAGGGGCATCTGGAACCGTTTTCAATAACGTAGAAGGTTGTCGTTTTGTTGTTGTTTCCAGTTGAGATATTTGACTTAAAAGATCTCAGAACTCTAAGTGGGGTTTTATTCTCATATGCTTTTCTGGATTTTTGACTTGATCCCAAACATTTATTTTCGATTTTTTAAGTTTTTCCCAAGTTTGGTTGTCTATGATGTTACTCTTACTACCTGAATCAATTAGCATGTTAATCGCTACTTCTTCTAGGTTACATTTTATGGTGCTGTCTTCATCGATTTGTAAGACGYAATCCATTCCTTCTGTGGTGTCTTTTGTGGAATATTTTGTTCGTTTTCTTTCTGCACTTCGAGCTTGCTTTCTTTCATTTTTGGCATCATAATTATTATTGTTTACACAGAACACAGATATTAAAATAAACAAACACCAAAATGTAACCTTAAAACAGATCTGCAATCTGCATTACCAACATTCAAACAGCCAATGAGGGCAAAGAATGGATTATTATAGTTGGTACCAACAATATTTGAGACTCATTATAGAATAAGACGATTACCCCCCACGGTGGTTCATGGGGCTTGCGGTAGAGATGCCATAAACAAATTTGCATTTCTTAGGACAGGCACGTTTCAAAGGTTTGTAGGAAGAGATGGTCCGTAACAGAAATTTTTTTTGGGCTTTCATAAAAAAAAAATTAATTAATTTTAATATTCAGCTATATTTTGGGATTGTTTCTTTACAAATCTGCATTATCACTTTAATATTAAATTAATATATAAATTCCCCAATGTTTGCCTGTAATAAATTAAAAGCCTACCACGAAAATTCCTGAATACGGCTCTTTTGTAAATCTTCAGGGTAGTACCACCAGCAGTGAAAAATTATTAGGCTGACCGCAAGGCTGCTAGTCCTCAATAAAGCTTTGCATACGTCAATCTCAAATATTCCTGGTGACGACTATACCTCACAACAAATAAAACGCGCGCGTTTTGAGTTTATTTCATTTTATATATTATTTTTGTCAATAATTTTTTAATAAAGATTCAGAATATGCAATAAAAAATATCTGCAACGATCCAATTTCCATTGAACGGAGTCAGAATTGCTGTGTTGTTCGGAATGTTTTTAGCATGGAATGGTTGGCGGCCAAATAATCGATCAAACAATTTGTTAAAATTGTTGACGATGCATCGTCTTGGAATTTTGATCGTGTCACGTCGAAACGGAGGTGGTTTATTTTGAAAGATGACGTTATCGAAATTGACATGCGCCAATGTTCCGTGGCCGAGTTGACCGAGCCATTCATGTTGACTCTCATGTACTGTCATGTTGACGTTCAACTGAATGTTTTCAAACGGGCGCCAAAGGATGCTCGATTTGATGCAATGTGCAACGATGGTTGCTCGATGGCCGTCTGGAACGACAGGAAGACATTGCTTGAAATCTCTTCTGAGAATGACGACGTATTTTCCTCTAAAAGGTCGATCATTTTGAGTGTTCGATCGACTAATTCAAATGCGCTTTGTGTTGTCAAGGTGATTTCATCCTAAATGATGAGTTTTGCCTCACGAATGAATCTCGTTTCTTTACATCGTGGTGTCAACAATGATGTCGAATTTTCGACGATGGCAACGGGGAGTTTAAAACGATTATGGACAGTTCTTTCTAGTTTAAGAGTTGCTGCTATGCCAGTCCCGGCAATGGTAACAATTTTCTTTCCACGTCCGTTCAAAACTGTGATCAGCGTATTGTACAGAAAAGTTTTTCCTGTTCCTGCTGCACCGTTGACGAAAAAGTAGCTTCATGGTTGTTTTCGATTGCCCTTATCACTACATCAGAGACGTTGATCGACATTCAATCGTTCGAGCATTGTTTCACAGGTCTTTTTTTCTTAAACTTGGTCGATATCGTCCTCTACCAGATTTGGTATGAAGTGTTTGTATGATGTGTGTCCGATACTTGAGAAGCAAGTATGATTTGTACAGTACCACAAATCGGCTATCTACAACGTTATGATGGTTGTTGCGTCGAATTTGACTTGTTTGACCATTCAGATGGCGACAACGATAGTAAACTCTGCCGTTCCGTATTGTAGTATTTATAAAAAAAATCATTATGTGAAATTTATGAATGTTTTTATTAAAAAGTAATACTTAATGACTGGAAAATTATAATTTAATTTTTAAAAAGTACACTTAATAATTAGTTAACAGAAAGCATTGAATTACAAATTTTATTTAGATTTAAAATCCGTTAATAAATTAATCTTT